>NC_088416.1:1117147-1149647 GCF_034236695.1 Oncorhynchus nerka
CTCTCCTCTCCTCTCCTCCCCCTCCCCTCCTCTCCTCTCCTCTCCCCCGTCTCCTCTCCTCTCCTCTCCCCTCCTCTCCTCTCCTCTCCTCTCCTCCTCTCCTCTCCTCCCCTCCCCTCCCGTCCCCTCCCCTCCTCTCCCCTCTTCTCCGGTCTCCTCACATCCTCCCTGCTGTTTCCTTCCTGTCTCCTCTCCATCTCCCATCTTGACAATCATAACCATTCATATCTCCCTCGTCTGTTCTATTAGTTGCTACACGCTGTCCAACAGCGCCTGTACGGTCGTCATGGTGAGGCGTACTGCTCGCCATTGCGCTAAACATCGGGGCCCCATATGGAGCGTCGCCGTTGGAACCGTGTCTCTGTCGCCATGGGAACTGTGTCTGTCACAGTAGGACTCTGAGCTCCTGGGGTAGGTAGATGACGCCTCAGTATGAAACACACTGCATCTGAGACGTGTGTGTGTGTGTGTATGTCCTCCATCTCAACCTGCTGTTTCATCCCACCTCCTCCAGGAAATAGCATCTGTTCTGTTGTCTTTCATCCTCTCTCTCGCTCTCTTTTTCCCCTCCAAATTAACAGTAAACTTACACTTGCAGAAGTTCCAAAAGAATAAAGACATTGCAAATGTTATAATCCCAGCAAAAAAAGAAACGTCTCTTTTTCAGGACCCTGTCTTTCAAAGATAATTCGTAAAAATCCAAATAACTTCACAGATCTTCATTGTAATGGGTTTAAACACTGTTTCCCATGCTTGTTCAATGAACCATAAACAATTAATGAACGTGCACCTGTGGAACGGTCGTTAAGACACTAACAGCTTACAGACGGTAGGCAATTAAGGTCACAGTTATGAAAACTTAGGACACTAAAGAGGCCTTTCTACTGACTATAAAATAAATCACCAAAAGAAAGATGCCCAGGGTCCCTGCTCATCTGTGTGAACGTACCTTAGGCATGCTGCAAGGAGACATGAGGACTGCAGATGTGGCCAGGGCAATAAATTACAATGCCCGTACTGTGAGACGCCTAAGACAGCGCTACAGGGAGACTGGACGGACAGCTGATCGTCCTCGCAGTGGCAGACCACGTGTAACAACACCTGCACATGATTGGTACATCCGAACATCACACCTGCGGGACAGGTACAGGACGACAACAACAACTGCCCAAGTTACACCAGAAACGCACAATCCCTCCATCAGTGCTCAGACTGTCTGCAATAGGCTGAGAGAGGCTGGACTGAGGGCTTGTAGGCCTGTTGTAAAGCAGGTCCTCACCAGACATCACCGGCAACAACGTCGCCTATGGGCACAAACCCACCGTCGCTGGACCAGACAGGACTGGCAAAAAGTGCTCTTCACTGACGAGTCGCGGTTTGTCTCACCAGGGGTGATGGTCGGATATTTTTTATCGTTGAAGGAATGAGCGTTACACAGAGGCCTGTACTCTGGAGCGGGATCGATTTGGAAGTGGAGGGTCTGTCATGGTCTGGGGTGGTGTGTCACAGCATCATCGTGTGTGTGTCACAGCATCATCGGACTGAGCTTGTTGTCATTGCAGGCAATCTCAACGCTGTGCGTTACAGGGAAGACATCCTCCTCCCTCATGTCGTACCCTTCCTGCAGGCTCATCCTGACATGACCCTCCAGCATGACAATGCCACCAGACATACTGCTCGTTCTGTGCGTGATTTCCTGCAAGACAGGAATGTCAGTATTCTGTCATGGCCAGCGAAGAACCCGGATCTCAATCCCATTGAGCACGTCTGGGACCTGTTGGATCGGGGGATGAGGGCTAGGGCCATTCCCCCCCCAGAAATGTCAGGGAACTTGCAGGTGCCTTGGTGGAGGAGGGGGGAAACATCTCACAGCAAGAACTGGCAAATCTGGTGCAGTCCATGAGGAGGAGACGCACTGCAGTACTTAATGCAGCTGGTGGCCACACCAGATACTGACTGTTACTTTTGACCCCCCCCTTTGTTCAGAGACACATTATTCAATTTCTGTTAGTCACGTGTCTGTGGAACTTGTTCAGTTTATGTCTCAGTTGTTGAATCTTGTTATGTTCATACAGAGATTTACACATGTTAAGTTTGCTGAAAATAAACACAGTTGACAGCGAGAGGACTTTTCTTTTTATGGGGAAAGAAACACCACACAGACGAGACAAGAATGACAGACACGAATGAAAGACTCTCTCTCTCTCTCTCTCTCTCTCTCTCCTCTCTCTCTCTCTCTCTCTCTCTCTCTCTCTCTCTCTCTCAGACTCAACAGTTGCTGACACCAGCATCTAAGCAACTCCATGTGTGCCACACAAAGATACTGCTGCTACGCCAACATAATACATTATACATTAATTATTACTGCCAATCACTAATCATCAGACGCACTGGAACACTTTTAAGCCACTGTATTAGTCATACTTGTTTAGCTAACAAATAAGGTTTGGCTAAGACCAATCCCTCTGTGCTGGGGTGTGATAAAGAGAGGAAGAGGAAGAGGAGGATGAGAAATCTCACAGTGACGGGCACCCAGGATTTGAGTTCTCTCCTCTTTGAATCTCGCCCTCCTCCAGCTCAGCCTAACTGACATGTTCTTATTTTATTCCTCTCAGGATTCTCACATTTTAATTAGGCCAGTTTAAATCTCCTCCTGCTCCTCCGTACACACACACACGCCGCACGCGCACAGGCAGAACGATGCACACGCACGCACACGCCGCACGCGCACAGGCAGAACGAAGCACACACACACGCACACACACTGGCGCGCGCGCACACATGCACAGGCAGAAAGAATTACACACACACACACACACACACACACACACACACACACACACACACACACACACACACACATATATATATATATATATATATATATATATATATATATATATATATGTCATGTACTGTAGCAAAGCCACTGATCCCTTCTCTTGCTTTTGATCTATGATGTTTTCACACTAAATCCTACTGCAGTCTCTTTGTAAAGGGGGGTAAAAAGGGGGGTAAAAAAATGGAGGAATAAATACATAATTGAATACTGGAGTTCAATAAGGGACTAGAGCTCAATAAATATATAGAGAGACAACTTCAGAAGGTACAGCCAGAGGACAGCAGTCACACAATGCTGCTGAGAGGATGGGCCGAGTCTGGCTTTAGTCACAGAGATAGATAACCTGAGCACCCTTCACTCTCCTTGTGGTCATAGAACGGTCAGTGACTGATGTGTGTGTGTGTGTGTGTGTGTGTGTGTGTGTAGCCTGCGGGCAAGTGTACTGTGTGCAGTATGTGTGTGTTATGGGTAAACTGGGTGTGTATTTATAAGATGTGTCATCTCACCAGGGGTCTGGCTGCTCTCCAGCTGTGGTGGAAACAGAGAGGAAATGAGTTTCTGCTAAAGCCACTGATGAAGCTTTTACACATTTTCCATTATGACAGCAGGGGTCATTTCTACACACCCACCCACCCACCCACCCACCCAACCACTCACTCACTCACTCACTCACCCACCCAACCACCCACCCACCCACCCAACCAACCAACCACCCACTCACTCACTCACTCACTCACTCACTCACTCACTCACCCACCCACCCACCCACCCAACCAACCACCCACTCACTCACTCACCCACCCAACCACCCACACACCCACCTACCCACCAATTGCAGCAGGGGAATTTACTATGGCTTGAATGTCATGCTTAGGGGCCTAACTAAGATTTCAAATAGTAGTTTCCCATCTGGTTCTGGTTGCAATCCCCTTTTACTAGATACCTCTCTACATGTTGTTGGGTGTCAGGTTAAAAACAACTCTCCCTTCTACTCAGCTGGTGGACAGAGAAATAAAGTCTTGTAGTGAAACTGGTAGGGAAGGAAATGATGGTGCCGTGACAACCCCCGTTTACCTGATACTTCTACATGTTGTTGGGTGTCAAGTTAAAACACCTGTCCCTGTCAGCTCAGTAGGGAAATATGGGCCAACTACAGTGGTAGTAAAACCAGGGAGGTGACACACCAGCTACTTCTACATGACCTTCTACTCAATTGGTGGGCAGGGAAATATAAGCCTGTTCCCAGATCTGTTTGTGCTGTTTTGCCAACTCCTACCGTGACAATGAGCATAGGAGTTAGGAGACAGCAAAACAGCTCTGGGACCAGGCTAATATAGGCCTACACTACAGTAAAAAACAAATAGGTACCAGAACATGGGTGCGCCCATGACACATACATGGCACAAGAAGGAATGCCTGAACATCCTTCTACGTATTTCCTGAGTCTTTTCTTGTTATTTCCTGCTTTTTATGTGGAGGAGCTGCATCCACTCAACACGCATCCCTACACACACACACACACACACACACACACACACACACACACACACACACACACACTCAGACACACACTCAGACACACACACAGTCTATTACTCACACGGTCACTGTCTCAGTCACTACCACCCACTCACCCACCTCCTACACACATCATAAAGAACTTTACCAGACATATCCATACACACACGGACTATACGTTCACACACACACACACACACACACACACACACACACACACACACACGCACACACGCACACACACACACACACACACACTATACCCTCACCCCCATACACACTCTTCCTTCTCAAGGTCAGCAGCTCTTGGGGCCTTTAATCACCCCTGCTGCACCCCCTCCCTCACTCCTCTGCCCCCCTCCCGTCTACCTCGTCCATCTCTGAGACAGAGCTCCTTTCCAGCCACGGCAGCTCACAGGGGAATACCAGTAAATTACATCCACCACAGACCCGCCACCAATCATACTTTCCTACCACAGCACTACTTCAGCTGCTGAGCCATCCAGTCATCCATACTGCACTGTCTGGACTAGAGGCTAGGCTACTAGCTAATTCTAGGCTACTGTATTGTAGGGCTAGGAGTTTATTATGCTAATGCTAGTAACTGTAGCTAACAGTATTAGCAGCTTTAAGGCTTGTTGTATGGGTTAGCTAGGCTAATCGTCTGTCTAGGAGACTGACAGGGCCAGACTGAGGCTAGGCTAGTAGCTAACAGCGCTACTGTAGCAAATGGATTAACTTAGGTATGCTACTGCTATGCTAACATAGCCTGAGTGGGAAACCGATTGGACCAGACTGGGTTTCCACTCACCACAGTCTAGTCTAAAGAGGAAACTGTTCAAACCTAGAGAAGACAGCAATGTGTGTGCAATGAAGTCGTGACAGAGGTACACCTTGGTTTAAACGGGGAGGGAGGGATTGGGTGGAGGAAGGGGAGGAGGGGGGTATCGGGTTAAGGAATGTTGATGAATGTACATGTGTATTTCACGAGATAACTTGTGTATAGGGTCATAAAGTAACAGTTAAGCACGATAACAGCAAATATATCATATAAATCACAGTATTACACTTTTAATGTGGAAAATATAAAGAATATATATGGTATATGATACAATTCCGCACACAGGGTGACATTAGAGCACAGACATGGAAGGGATTGTTGTAACTCAACTGAGTCCAATGCTTAGTGCTGTTAAAGAGACAGCCAGTGAAGTAATACCATCAGTGAAGACTGCAGCCCAGAGCAGAGCAGTCTGTCCCCACGGTGGCTCTCAACCCTCTGTGTGACAGAGAGAGTGAAGACTGCAGCCCAGAGGAGAGCAGTCTGTCCCCAAGGTGGCTCTCAACCCTCCGTGTGACAGAGAGAGTGAAGACTGCAGCCCAGAGCAGAGCAGTCTGTCCCCACGGTGGCTCTCAACCCTCTGTGTGACAGAGAGAGTGAACACTGCAGCCCAGAGCAGAGCAGTCTGTCCCCAAGGTGGCTCTCAACCCTCCGTGTGACAGAGAGAGTGAACACTGCAGCCCAGAGCAGAGCAGTCTGTCCCCAAGGTGGCTCTCAACCCTCCGTGTGACAGAGAGAGTGAACACTGCAGCCCAGAGCAGAGCAGTCTGTCCCCATGGTGGCTCTCAACCCTCTGTGTAACAGAGAGAGTGAAGACTGCAGCCCAGAGCAGAGCAGTCTGTCCCCACGGTGGCTCTCAACCCTCTGTGTGACAGAGAGAGTGAACACTGCAGCCCAGAGCAGAGCAGTCTGTCCCCACGGTGGCTCTCAACCCTCTGTGTGACAGAGAGAGTGAACACTGCAGCCCAGAGCAGAGCAGTCTGTCCCCACGGTGGCTCTCAACCCTCCGTGTGACAGAGAGAGTGAACACTGCAGCCCAGAGCAGAGCAGTCTGTCCCCAAGGTGGCTCTCAACCCTCTGTGTGACAGAGAGAGTGAACACTGCAGCCCAGAGCAGAGCAGTCTGTCCCCACGGTGGCTCTCAACCCTCTGTGTGACAGAGAGAGTGAAGACTGCAGCCCAGAGCAGAGCAGTCTGTCCCCAAGGTGGCTCTCAACCCTCCGTGTGACAGAGAGAGTGAAGACTGCAGCCCAGAGCAGAGCAGTCTGTCCCCACGGTGGCTCTCAACCCTCCGTGTGAGCCCAGAGCAGAGCAGTCTGTCCCCAGTGAAGACAGAGAGAGTGAACACTGCAGCCCAGAGCAGAGCAGTCTGTCCCCACGGTGGCTCTCAACCCTCCGTGTGACAGAGAGAGTGAACACTGCAGCCCAGAGCAGAGCAGTGTGTCCCCAAGGTGGCTCTCAACCCTCTGTGTAACAGAGAGAGTGAACACTGCAGCCCAGAGCAGAGCAGTCTGTCCCCACGGTGGCTCTCAACCCTCTGTGTGACAGAGAGAGTGAACACTGCAGCCCAGAGCAGAGCAGTCTGTCCCCAAGGTGGCTCTCAACCCTCCGTGTGACAGAGAGAGTGAACACTGCAGCCCAGAGCAGAGCAGTCTGTCCCTAAGGTGGCTCTCAACCCTCTGTGTAACAGAGAGAGTGAACACTGCAGCCCAGAGCAAAGCAGTCTGTCCCCACGGTGGCTCTCAACCCTCCGTGTGACAGAGAGAGTGAACACTGCAGCCCAGAGCAGAGCAGTCTGTCCCCAAGGTGGCTCTCAACCCTCTGTGTAACAGAGACAGTGAAGACTGCAGCCCAGAGCAGAGCAGTCTGTCCCCACGGTGGCTCTCAACCCTCCGTGTGACAGAGAGAGTGAACACTGCAGCCCAGAGCAGAGCAGTCTGTCCCCAAGGTGGCTCTCAACCCTCTGTGTAACAGAGACAGTGAAGACTGCAGCCCAGAGCAAAGCAGTCTGTCCCCACGGTGGCTCTCAACCACTCAGCCCAGAGCAGAGCAGTGTCCCCACGGTGGCTCTCAACCCTCCGTGTGACAGAGAGAGTGAACACTGCAGCCCAGAGCAGAGGAGTCTGTCCCCACGGTGGCTCTCAACCCTCCGTGTGACAGAGACAGTGAAGACTGCAGCCCAGAGCAGAGGAGTCTGTCCCCACGGTGGCTCTCAACCCTCCGTGTGACAGAGAGAGTGAACACTGCAGCCCAGAGCAGAACAGTCTGTCCCCACGGTGGCTCTCAACCCTCCGTGTGACAGAGAGAGTGAACACTGCAGCCCAGAGCAGAGCAGTCTGTCCCCAAGGTGGCTCTCAACCCTCCGTGTGACAGAGAGAGTGAACACTGTATCCCCCTTTCTTCTTTCATAAGCCCTATCAGCACTGTCCATCTGTGTGTGTGTGTGTGTGTGTGTGTGTGTGTGTGTGTGTGTGTGTGTGTGTGTGTGTGTGTGTGTGTGTGTGTAATCTGCTTCAACAGTAATGACACTAAACTTACTCACTCACTCACTCACTCACTCACACACACACACACACACACACACACACAACCTCATAACTTTGCTATCACTGAACACTCAAGAAGTCAGTCTGTGAAGTCAAAGCCGTAACATGATGTTCATACAATAGAACATGGTGAATTGGTGCTTATACATCAGACATACAGTAAGGGAAGTCATATGGAATATGCCACATTGACAAAAGCTGCATCTGGCTGTTGATGCTTTAGAGCATACTAGAGGGACTAAGCAGGGCATTCATGACTAAATAACAGCCATTTTTCTTTTGGCTTTTTTATGTGTGTGAAGCAGCTGTTTGTATCACAAGGGAGATAGAGAGAGGGGTGTAGGGGTGCTCAGAGAGAGAGAGAGAGAGAGAGAGAGAGAGAGAGAGAGAGAGAGAGAGAGAGAGAGAGAGGGGGTAGGGGTGGTCAGAGAGAGAGAGAGAGGGGTGTAGGGGTGGTCAGAGAGAGAGAGAGAGAGAGAGGTGTAGGGGTGGTCAGAGAGAGAGAGAGAGGGGTGTAGGGGTGGTCAGAGAGAGAGAGAGGGGTGATTAGAGAGAGAGAGAGAGAGAGAGGGGTGGTCAGGGGTGGGAGAGGGGTGTAGGGGTGGTCAGAGAGAGAGAGAGAGAGAGAGAGAGGGTGGTCAGGGGTGGGAGAGGGGAGTAGGGGTGGTCAGAGAGAGAGAGGGGGTCTAGGGGTGGTCAGAGAGAGAGAGAGAAGGGTGTAGGGGTGGTCAGAGCGAGAGAGAGAGAGGGTGTAGGGGTGGTCAGAGAGAGAGAGAGAGAGAGAGAGAGAGAGGGGTGTAGAGGTGGTCAGAGAGAGAGAGGGGGTGTAGGGGTGGTCAGAGAGAGAGACAGGGGTGTAGGGGTGGTCAAAGAGAGAGAGAGGGGTGTAGAGGTGGTCAGAGAGAGAGCAAAGGGTCTAGGGGTGGTCAGAGAGAGAGAGAAGGGTGTAGGGGTGGTCAGAGAGAGAGGGGGGTAGGGGTGGTGAGAGAGAGAGAGCGAGGGGTGGTCAGAGAGAGAGAGAGAAAGGGGAATGGAGAGTGAGAGGAGGGAGATGGAGGGATGTAGGGGTGGTCAGAGAGAGAGAGGGGTGTGGCGGTGGTCATAGAGAGAGAGAGAGAGAGAGGGGTGTAGGGGTGGTGAGAGAGAGAGAGAGGGGGTGTAGGGGTGGTCAGAGAGAGAGAGAGAGAGAGAGAGAGAGAGAAAGGGGAATGGAGAGTGAGAGGAGGGAGATGGAGGGATGTAGGGGTGGTCAGAGAGAGAGAGAGAGAGAGAGAGAGAGAGAGGGGGAATGGAGAGTGAGAAGAGGGAGATGGAGGGGTGTAGGGGTGGTCAGAGAGAGAGAGAGAGAGAGAGAGAGAGAAAAGGGGAATGGAGAGTGAGAAGAGGGAGATGGAGGGATGTAGGGGTGGTCAGAGAGAGAGAGAGCGAGGGGTGTAGGGGTGGTCAGAGAGAGAGAGAGAGAGAGAGAGAGAGAGAGAGAAAAGGGAATGGAGAGTGAGAAGAGGGAGATGGAGGGATGTAGGTTGATAACCAGATACAGATCAGGAATGATCTGGATTAAATGCTGAGCTGGGCTGAGCTGGTCTTTATCCCCTGTTCTAGTGCTGGGTCCAGATCCAGTTCTGGTTCCAGTAGGACGCCAATGGAACAGGGCCATGGTTCTACCACAGACCCTGGAGACAAACAGACACAGGCAGTCCTGATTCTGTTCTGCCCATTTGGTGTGTGTGTGTGTCTCAGTGATTACCCAGCCTGGCTCAACCCACTCCTTCAGTGGAAACCAGTCAGACTGAGGTTTTCTCGGACCAAGGCCAAGTGGTGGTGAACTAACTCACAGTAGGCTACAGTCATAGTCATGAACTGACTCAACTCTGCACAAAACTGTTAAAGCCTTCTCCTACAGAGCATAATCACAATCTATTCTGCCGTCTTGAAAATACTAATTTCCACCTATTAAAACTGTAGACTTTTCAGCATGGACCAAGGTAGTATTCCTGTATAAACAGTGAACATATTGATTTGTCTGACTAAGTCTTGTGATATTCTATCCAGCTACCTTGTTAGGACACAGGCCTACGTATAGGCTTCTCTGAACTGGATAACGTACAGCAACAGTGAACATATTGATTTGTCTGAATAAGCCTAATGATATTCTATCCAGCTACCTTGTTAGGACACAGGCCTACGTATAGGCTTCTCTGAACTGGATAACGTACAGCAACAATCAACATAACATATTCTATGTACTGAAGTCTGCACTACTATGGTTTGCACATAAACAGAAAGCCAGTGATCACACAGAGAGAGATGTGTTGAAAGCAGAGCCAGTGTTTCTTCTGACCAGGCTGTGAGTACGACCAGGCATATAATCTCTGTACCGTATTGCCAGACTAGAAATGTCTAAAACCCAGAAACAGGAGCTCAGATTATCCCAGGTTTGGAAAGGATGATCCGACTGGAGTACTAGGCCTGACCAGGGAGGCACACAATGTGTGTGTGTGTGTGTGTGTGTGTGTGTGTGTGGAGGCCTCAGGGCCGTCCGTGGCTTTGTATTCGGAGTGTGTCGCCCCGGCCGCAGCGGGAGCAGCTAGGAGGCCCGGCGGCATCCATTTGTCAGCACATCGTACCCACAATCCTCTGGGGCTTCAGAGAAGGCAAATAGAGGAGGGGAGAGATGTCAGGGCAGAGGGCTTGGTGTGACTCGACACACACAACAGGAAAGATAAAAGATGTACACACACACACAAGGTAAGACAAATACATACACACACTAGAGAGTGAACTCGTGAACACACACACACCTCCCCACTCCAAGGTAGCATTATACCCCATGCCAGCATATTTCACCTTTGATGTTCCCTGTAACACAAACCAGCCAGATACCATAACACAAACCAGCCAGATACCATAACACAAAACATCCAAATACCATAACACAAAACAGCCAGATACCATAACACAAACCAGCCAGATACCATAACACAAACCAGCCAGATACCATAACACAAACCAGCCAGATACCATAACACAAACCAGCCAGATACCATAACACAAACCAGCCAGATACCATAACACAAACCAGCCAGATACCATAACACAAACCAGCCAGATACCATAACACAAACCAGCCAGATACCATAACACAAAACAGCCAGATACCATAACACAAAACAGCCAGATACCATAACACAAAACAGCCAGATACCATAACACAAAACATCCAAATACCATAACACAAAACATCCAAATACCATAACACAAACCAGCCAGATACCATAACACAAACCAGCCAGATACCATAACACAAAACAGCCAGATACCATAACACAAACCAGCCAGATACCATAACACAAACCAGCCAGATACCATAACACAAACCAGCCAGATACCATAACACAAAACAGCCAGATACCATAACACAAAACAGCCAGATACCATAACACAAACCAGCCAGATACCATAACACAAACCAGCCAGATACCATTACACAAAACAGCCAGATACCATAACACAAAACAGCCAGATACCATAACACAAACCAGCCAGATACCATAACACAAACCAGCCAGATACCATAACACAAACCAGCCAGATACCATAACACAAACCAGCCAGATACCATAACACAAAACAGCCAGATACCATAACACAAAACAGCCAGATACCATAACACAAAACAGCCAGATACCATAACACAAAACAGCCAGATACCATAACACAAACCAGCCAGATACCATAACACAAACCAGCCAGATACCATAACACAAAACAGCCAGATACCATAACACAAACCAGCCAGATACCATAACACAAACCAGCCAGATACCATAACACAAAACAGCCAGATACCATAAGACAAAACAGCCAGATACCATAACACAAAACAGCCAGATACCATAACACAAAACAGCCAGATACCATAACACAAAACAGCCAGATACCATAACACAAACCAGCCAGATACCATAACACAAACCAGCCAGATACCATAACACAAAACAGCCAGATACCATAACACAAACCAGCCAGATACCATAACACAAACCAGCCAGATACCATAACACAAACCAGCCAGATACCATAACACAAACCAGCCAGATACCATAACACAAAACAGCCAGATACCATAACACAAACCAGCCAGATACCATAACACAAACCAGCCAGATACCATAACACAAACCAGCCAGATACCATAACACAAACCAGCCAGATACCATAACACAAACCAGCCAGATACCATAACACAAACCAGCCAGATACCATAACACAAACCAGCCAGATACCATAACACAAACCAGCCAGATACCATAACACAAACCAGCCAGATACCATAACACAAACCAGCCAGATACCATAACACAAACCAGCCAGATACCATAACACAAAACAGCCAGATACCATAACACAAACCAGCCAGATACCATAACACAAAACAGCCAGATACCATAACACAAACCAGCCAGATACCATAACACAAAACAGCCAGATACCATAACACAAAACAGCCAGATACCATAACACAAAACAGCCAGATACCATAAGACAAAACAGCCAGATAGCTGCATCCCAAATTCTACCATTTTCCCTTTAAAATGCACTACATTTGAGCAGGGCCCAATAGAGAATAGGGTCCATTTGGGACACACGTCATACACTACACCCCCCTCACCCCAACCCGCTCCATCAAACATATCCTGCTACCCTTCATCCATAAAACATCACACATCACACACACTTTACAGTAGAGTAGACAACACAGCCTTTAAGCAGGTGTCCTCAGCTCTGACCCTACGAGGTCCAGAGCCTGCTGGTTTTCTCTTCTACCTGAAAATTCATTGAACCCACCTGGTGTTCCAGGTCTAAATCAGTCCCTGATTAGAGGGGAACAATGGAAACAAAAATGAACTGGCTTCGTTGTCCAGAGTTGAGTGTGAGGGCTCTATAGGATATACACCATCACCACCAGAACTACAACTACCATCAACACCACTACCATCACCACCATAACTACCCCTACCATCAACACCACTACCATCACCACCAGAACTACTACTACCATCAACACCACTACCATCACCACCAGAACTACAACTACCATCACCACCAGAACTACAACTACCATCAACACCACTACCATCACCACCAAAACTACAACTACCATCAACACCAATACCACTACCATCACCACCATAACTACAACTACCATCAACACCAGAACTACCCCTACCATCAACACCACTACCATCACCACCAGAACTACAACTACCATCAACACCACTACCATCACCTACCAGAACTACAACAACCATCAACACCACTACCATCACCACCAGAACTACAACTACCATCAACACCACTACCATCACCACCATAACTACCCCTACCATCAACACCACTACCATCACCACCAGAACTACAACAACCATCAACACCACTACCATCACCACCAGAACTGCAACTACTATCACCACCAGAACTACAAATACCATCAATACCACTACCATCACCACCAGAACTACTACTACCATCACCACCGGGAACTACTACTACCATCACCACCAGAACTACAACTACCATCACCACCAGAACTACTACTACCATCAACACCACTACCATCACTACCAGAACTACAACTACCATCACCACCAGAACTACTACTAACCATCAACACCACTACCATCACCACCGGGAACTACTACTACCATCACCACCAGAACTACAACTACCATCACCACCAGAACTACAACTACCATCAACACCACTACCATCACCACCAGAACTACAACTACCATCAACAACACTACCATCACCACCAGAACTACAACTACCATCAACACCACTACCATCACCACCAGAACTAAAACTACCATCAACACCACTACCATCACCACCAGAACTACAACTACCATCACCACCAGAACTACAAATACCATCAACACCACTACCATCACCACCAGAACTACAACTACCATCACCACCAGAACTACAACTACCATCAACACCACTACCATCACCACCAAAACTACAACTACCATCAACACCAATACCACTACCATCACCACCATAACTGTAAGTCGCTCTGGATAAGAGCGTCTGCTAAATGACTTAAATGTAATGTAATGTAATGTAACTACAACTACCATCAACACCAGAACTACCCCTACCATCAACACCACTACCATCACCACCAGAACTACAACTACCATCAACACCAGAACTACAACAACCATCAACACCACTACCATCACCACCAGAACTACAACAACCATCAACACCACTACCATCACCACCAGAACTACAACTACCATCAACACCATAACTACAACTACCATCAACACCACCACCATCACCACCATAACTACCCCTACCATCAACACCACTACCATCACCACCAGAACTACAACTACCATCACCACCATAACTACAACTACCATCAACACCACGACCATCACCACCAGAACTACAACTACCATCAACACCAGAACTACCCCTACCATCAACACCACTACCATCACCACCAGAAGTACAACTACCATCACCACCAGAACTACCCCTACCATCAACACCACTACCATCACCACCAGAACTACAAATACCATCAACACCACTACCATCACCACCAGAACTACAACTACCATCAACACCACTACCATCACCATCATAACTACAACTACCATCAACACCACTACCATCACCACCAGAACTACAACTACCATCAACACCCCAGTATGTGACTTCAAATGAACTCTTGATTAGAGTTGTCCAGGAGAAAGTGTTTCTCTGGAGGAGAGGAAAGTGGTGTGTGTGTGTGCATGTGTGTGTGTGTTGTAAATATCTGGAGCCTATAGTAATCTAATGGCTCTCTTAGTGGCTTATTAAAAACATCATATTTCCCTCTCTGTCATAGGTAAACGTTTCAACCATAGAATATAATGACTAGAACGGAAAATCCCATTGAAGTCAATGTTACGTGTTTAGTGTACCAGTCATATTGCCTCTCTGGTCTGTTTTCTATTTCTATGGTTCCGGACGCCGTTCTAGAAATTACATTATTATAAGTGGTAGACTATCTTTGTCTTGTTGAAACGCACTTTAACACTCCATTGGTTTTATCTCAATCTGCAGTGTGTTGGATACTGAGTCATTACTGCAGTGAGCTAAATCCCAGTGATTCCTGTTAGTCTTAAACAAATCTACTTTGAGACAAAAGTAGACACCTCACACACATGGTTCCGGGATAAAGACACCTGTACCATGTATGATATAGAGTTGAAATGTATTACATTTTGTGTTTTCATCCCAATATTATACTTTATATACATCACAGAAGACCGAAATAAAATATAACAAGACGTTTTGGCATAGAACCACTGGATTGTCGGCATTCTATAAGGCCCCGGATTTACATACATTTTAGCAGTGTAACGTTACATACAGAATACTGTGTGTGTGTGTGTGTGTGTTTGTGTGTGTGTGTGTGTGTGTGGTTAGCAGCATACTCCTCACATTGCAACCTCAGTCAAGCCTCTGACAAGGACAAGTGAGATGCCACGGCAGCACGTCCAAAGATACTTTGATAAAAGCAGAAAGTATGTACTCTATGTGGGGGACGTAGACTTGATTTAGTATTCTCTAACACAACTGTGTACAAAAGTCCAGTCAATATTAGAACATAGATTTATTCATCAGTATAAGAAGTTACACAAAGTCATAAGAGCTTGGTCAAACAGCTCCCGACAGTTATAAGGGGGAGCAGGGGGGTGGGGAGTGAGGAGAGGGGGTCTACGGGGGAAAACAGAGGACAAAGGGAAAACACTGAGGGGTTACCCATTTTACCCCCCCTCTCTCAACCCCCTAAAAGGCAGATTGGGCCTTTCCAGCGTAGGAAAAAAGAACAATATTGTTCTTTGTTTTCTCTCTCTCTCTTCCACACATAGTTCCACAGATTGTGGAGACCAATATGGAGTCAATAAATTTCCTAATGACTCTCTCCTCAATGGAAAGACAAGTCTCCAGGGTCTGGTTAAAGCAGCCCATATGGGCCCTGTTTCTCAAACTCTAAACCCCCCTCCTATACCACCACTACACTGCACTCACAGAGAGGGAGAGACAGAGAGAGAGAGAGACACACACACAGAGAGTGAGAGAGAGAGAGAGATGACATGGCCATCTGTCTTACTCACTCTCTCTCTCACTCGCTCTCTCTCCATCTCTATCTCTCTGTCTCTTTATCTCTCTTTAACACCGCATCTCTCTCTCTATCTCTCTGTCTCTTTATCGCTCTCTTTAACACCGCATCTCTCTCTCTATCTCTCTGTCTCTTTATCGCTCTCTTTAACACCGCATCTCTCTCTCTCTGTCTCTTTATCTCTCTCTTTAACACCGCATCTCTCTCTCTATCTCTCTGTCTCTTTATCGCTCTCTTTAACACCGCATCTCTCTCTCTCTGTCTCTTTATCTCTCTCTTTAACACCGCATCTCTCTCCATCTCTATCTCTCTGTCTCTTTATCTCTCTCTTTAACACCGCATCTCTCTCTCTCTATCTCTCTGTCTCTTTATCTCTCTCTTTAACACCGCATCTCTCTCCATCTCTATCTCTCTGTCTCTTTATCTCTCTCTTTAACACCGCATCTCTCTCTCTCTATCTCTCTGTCTCTTTATCTCTCTCTTTAACACCGCATCTCTCTCCATCTATATCTTTCTCTCTTTTTCTCTTTCTTTAACACCGCATCTCTATCTCTCTCTCTTTATCTCTCTCATTAACCCCCGCATCTCTATCTCTCTCTCTTTATCTCTCTCTTTAACACCGCATCTCTCTCCATCTCTATCTCTCTGTCTCTTTATCTCTCTCTTTAACACCGCATCTCTCTCCATCTCTATCTCTCTCTCTTTATCTCTCTCTTTAACACCGCATCTCTATCTCTCTCTCTTTATCTCTCTTTTTAACACCGCATCTCTCTCCATCTCTATCTCTCTATCTCTTTATCTCTCTCTTTAACACCGCATCTCTCTCTTACGTTACCATTGCTCACTTTTCTCTCTTTCCTCCTGTCCCAATTTCACTTACTCTCATTGCGCTGCACAATCACCAATCCTAATGATCTTCTACCTCCCTCCCTCCCTCCGTGCACATCCCTCCATTTTTCACACATTCTAATTTCCGCTCCTCTGGGGCACAATGTCCGTTGGAACGGAACAAAACGGAAAGGAAGAGTGGCAATAAGACTACAGGAGGGGAGAACATACAAATAACAATAACTACAACTACCATCAACACCACAACCATCACCACCATAACTACCCCTACCATCATCACCATAACTACAACTACCATCAACACCACTACCATCACCACCATAACTACCCCTACCATCAACACCACAACCATCACCACCATAACTACCCCTACCATCAACACCACTACCATCACCACCATAACTACCCCTACCATCAACACCACAACCATCACCACCATAACTACCCCTACCATCACCACCATAACTACCCCTACCATCACCACCACTACCATCACCACCATAACTACCCTACCATCAACACCACAACCATCACCACCATAACTACAACTACCATCAACACCACCACAATCCCCACCATAACTACCCCTACCATCACCAACATAACTACCCCTACCATCACCACCACTACCATCAACACCATAACTACCCCTACCATCACCACCACTACCATCAACACCACAACCATCATAACTACCCCTACCATCACTACCCCTACCATCAACACCACTACCATCACCACCATAACTACCCCTACCATCAACAGCACTACCATCACCACCATAACTACCCCTACCATCAACACCACAACCATCAACACCACTACCATCACCACCATAACTACCCCTACCATCAACACCACAACCATCACCACCATAACTACAACTACCATCACCACCATAACTACCCCTACCATCACCACCATAACTACAACTACCATCAACACCACTACCATCACCACCATAACTACCCCTACCATCAACACCACAACCATCACCACCATAACTACAACTACCATCAAAACCACCACCATCACCACCATAACTACCCCTACAATCACCACCACTACCATCAACACCATAACTACAACTACCATCAACACCACTGCCATCACCACCATAACTACCCCTACCATAATGACCACTACCATCAACACCATAACTACAACTACCATCAACACCACTGCCATCACCACCATAACTACCCCTACCATCACCACCACAACCATCATAACTACCCCTACCATCAACACCATAACTACAACTACCATCAACACCACCACAATCCCCACCATAACTACCCCTACCATCACCACCACTACCATCAACACCATAACTACAACTACCATCAACACCATAACTACCCCTACCATCACCACCAACACCACAACCATGACCACCATAACTACCCCTACCATAACTACCCCTACCATCAACACCACTACCATCACCACCATAACTACCCCTACCATCACCACCATAACTACCCCTACCATCACCACCACTACCATCACCACCATAACTACCCCTACCATCAACACCACAACCATCACCACCATAACTACCCCTACCATCAACACCACTACCATCACCACCATATCTACCCCTACCATCGACACCACCACCATCACCACCATAACTACCCCTACCATCACCACCATAACTACCCTTACCATCACCACCATAACTACCCCTACCATCACCACCACTTCCAGCAACACCACAACCATCACTACACCTACCATCACCACCATAACTACATAATTATCATGCGGCTCAATTAGGGATGGAATTTCTGCACGACGAGAGAGCAGCTCCAATCTCTGCAGACTCATTAAGTTTGATTTAGGAGACTGGAGGACCATCCAACTGCTCAGCCACCATAATATCTAAGATCCTACTTGAGACATAGGAGAAGAAGAGGAAGCAGGAGAAGGGAAGTGAACTACTGGACAGGACGGGTAGTAGAAGAGCAGAATGAGATCCTATTTGAGACTGGTGGAGGAGAAGAAACAGGAGGATAAGAAGAGGAGTGGAGAGGAGCAGGAGAAACAGACTGGATGGTTGGAGGAGGAGGCCCAACACTTAGGAGCAGAATGAGACTCCTACATGAGACTGAGAAGGACGAGATGCAGGAAAAGAGGAAAAAAGGTCAGGAGAAGAGAAGAAGCAGGAAGAGAGGAGAGAAGGAAAGGAGAGAAGAAGCAGGAAGAGAGGAGAGAAGGAAAGGAGAGAAGAAGCAGGAAGAGAGGAGAGAAGGAAGAGAGGAGAGAAGGAAAGGAGAAAAGAAGCAGGAAGAGAGGAGAAAAGGAAAGGAGAGAAGAAGCAGGAAGAGAGGAGAGAAGGAAAGGAGAGAAGAAGCAGGAAGAGAGGAGAGAAGGAAAGGAGAGAAGAAGCAGGAAGAGAGGAGAGAAGGACATGAGCACCAGTGTCCTACCTCGAAACTTTTCATGTTACCCCGTTAAATAAAATAAAATAATATTAATCATAAACAACAGGTGTAGACCAACAGTGAAATGCTTAAGGGCCCTTCTCAACAATGCAGAGATGTGAGAGATTCCACCCTTTAGTAGAGTGGAATAATAATAATAATCATCATAATAATAATAATAATTAGTAGATGCCCCTTTAGCTATCCCTGGTGCAACGTTAATAAAAACCTACCCTGACTCTTGCCCTACCTGGGAGATAATACATGTACTATGTCAGTATATTACATTGGGTCAAGGCCATAGACTACTTGCAACAATGAACCTATAAGGGATGGAAGCTGCCTTTAGGCACAGCACAGGGAGGGCCTGTATTCAAAAAGACTCAGAGTAGGAAGGCTGATCTAGCATCAGTTTCCTGCAATCAGTAAGAGTAGCTGCTGCTTTCACAACAGCTAACGGGGATCCTAATAAAATACCAATACCAATTATGATCTAAAAGGCTAAACTGATCATAGATCAGCACTCCTTCTCTGAGAACAATTATGAATACAGACCCTGATCAGGAACTAGCTGGCCAAGACCTAACCTGAACTATTAGTGGGGCAAAACACAAGACTGACTTCAAATAAGTGTCTAGGGTGTGTGTGTGTGTGTGTGTGTGTGTGTGTGTGTGTGTGTGTGTGTGTGTGTGTGTGTCTACACTACCAACTAAATAGCCGTCGAAACCCAAGGGATTTATGGGCCGATTACGCCTGGGATTTGAGTAGACGTCGGATTTAAGAAGGGAATGAAAAAAATATGTATCTTCCTCTCTCCCTTTCTCACTCCAGTTTTCTTCTGCCTCTTGTGTTACACTGCTCTCACTCTCTTAATCACTGATAGAGACAACACCACTGGAGTAGCACACACACATTCAGCTCCAGTGACGAGAGAAGAACGAGGAGAAAAAGAGAAGGAGAAAAGAGAAAAGCGAGGGAGCGGAGCAAAGAGACAGTCTGCAATTACTGGCCTCTTGCTCCGTGGGCTGGAAGGACATAAGGCTCGTTCTGACAGGCCCAGCCGCCCGTATCTCTGCCCAGTTCTAATGTGTCATCCTCCCGTCTTCATCTTCTTCTCTTCCTTTTATTCCTCCCTTCCTCCCTTCATGAAGACCAGAGTCTTATTAGGATACGAGAATACAAGGGATTACTGCAGTAAGAAGTGAGGAGATAGCGAGGGAATGATTTTGAGTCGCACACAATGTCATTATGCAGTGTGTGTGTCTGTGTGACTTATTATTGTGTATTACAGGGCCTAATGCGGCTGCATTGGTGAGATTTCCCCGGAGAGTAGGGGTAACCTAGGGTGTTTGATATGGGTGAGATTTCCCCAGAGAGTATGATACATCCCAAATGGCACTCTATTCCCTTTATGGAGCACTTCTTTTGACTAGAACCCTATGGTACCAGGTCAAAAATAGTGCACTATATACATAAAAGGGTGCCATTTGGGACACAGTTGTGGCAAGTGTATAGGACTGCCTGTGGCATACATATATACAGTTGAAGTCGGAAGTTTACGTACACCTTAGCCAAATACATTTAAACTCAGTTTTCCACAATTCCTAACATTTAATCAATTCCCTGTCATAGGTCAGTTAGGATCACTACTTTATTTTAAGAAAGTGAAATGTTAGAATAATAGTAGAGAGAATGATTTATTTCAGCTTTTATTTCTTTCATCACATTCCCAGTGGGTCAGAAGTTTACATACATTCAATTAGTATTTGGTAGCATTGCCTTTAAATAGTTTAACTTGGGTCAAACGTTTCGGGTAGCCTTCCACAAGCTTCCCACAAAAAGTTGGGTGAATTTTGGCCCATTCCTCCTGGCTGGTGTAACTGAGTCAGGTTTGTAGGCCTCCTTGCTCGCACATGTTTTTCAGTCCTGCCCACACATTTTCTATAGGTTTGAGGTCAGGGCGTTGTGATGGTAACTCCAATACCTTGAATTTGTTGTCCTTAAGCCATTTTGCCACAACTTTGGAAGTATGTTTGGCGTCATTGTCCATTTGTAAGACCCATTTGCGACCAAGCTTTAACTTCCTGCCTGACTGATGTCTTGAGATGTTGATTCAATATATCCACATAATTGTCCGTCCTCATGATGCCATCTATTTTGTGAAGATCACCAGTCCCTCCTGCAGGAAAGCACCCCCACAACATGATGCTGCCACCCCCGTGTTTCACGGTTGGGATGGTGTTCTTCGGCTTGCAAGCCTCCCTCTTTTTCCTCCAAACATAACAATGGTCATTATGGCCAAACAGTTCTATTTTTGTTTCATCAGACCAGAGGACATTTTTCCAAAAAGTACGATCTTTGTCCCTATGTGCAGTTGCAAACCGTAGTCTGGCTTTTTTATGGCAGTTTTGGAGCAGTGGCTTCTTCCTTGCTGAGTGGATACTTTTGTACCTGTTTCCTCCAGCATCTTCACAAGGTCCTTTGCTGTTGTTCTAGGATTGATTTGCACTTTCCGCACCAAAGTAAGTTCATCTCTAGGAGACAGAACGCGTCATCCTCCCAAGGATGAGCCTGACATGTGGAGGTCTACAATTTTTATATGAGGTCTTGGCTGATTTCTTTTGATTTTCCCATGATGTCAAGCAAAGAGGCACTGAGTTTGAAGGTAGGCCTTGAAATACATCCACAGGTACACCTCCAATTGACTCAAATGATGTCAAATATCCTATCAGAAGCTTCTAAAAGCCATGACATAATTTTCTGTAATATTCCAAGCTGTTTAAAGGCACAGTCAACTTAGTGTATGTAAACTTCTGACCCACTAGAATTGGGATACCGTGAATAATAAGTGAAATAATCTGTCTGCAAACAATTGTTGGAAAAATGACTTGTGTCATGCAAGTCTTGCCAAAACTATAGTTTGTTAACAAGACATTTGTGGAGTGGTTGAAAAACGAGTTTGAATGACTCCAACCTAAGTGTGTATATATATAAATATATCACTACCTTGCAGTGTACATGGATAGAAAAGGGAATACATGGATAGAAAAGGGAAGATTGCATGTGACTACAATTTATCTGAGGTGAATGTGTAGTTTTTCAACATTGTTTACACCTTACTAACAACATGAGGAGGTTAGGGAAACCGGTTTGGATTGAAACAGCTTGCAGGATTAGAACACTCGTATACAGTAGTCTGTTTACAGTAGCTGGTATGAGAATTAGAACATTCATATACAGTAGCCTGTTTATAGTACCTACTGGTATGGGGATTGGAACACTCATATACAGTAGTCTGTTTACAGTAGCTACTGGTATGGGGGATTGGAACACTCATATACAGTAGTCTGTTTACAGTAGCTGGTATGAGAATTAGAACATTCATATACAGTAGCCTGTTTACAGTAGCTGGAGTGAGAATTAGGACATTCATATACAGTAGCCTGTTTATAGTAGCTACTGGTATGGGGATTGGAACACTCATATACAGTAGTCCGTTTACAGTAGCTACTGGTATGGGGGATTGGAACACTCATATACAGTAGTCTGTTTATAGTAGCTACTGGTATGGGGATTGGAACACTCATATACAGTAGCCTGTTTATAGTAGCTACTGGTATGGGGATTGGAACACTCATATACAGTAGTCTGTTTACAGTAGCTACTGGTATGGGGATTGGAACACTCATATACAGTAGTCTGTTTATAGTAGCTACTGGTATGGGGATTAGAACATTCATATACGATAGGTAGTCTGTTTACAGTAGCTGGTATGAGAATTAGAACATTCATATACAGTAGCCTGTTTATAGTAGCTGGTATGGGGATGGAACGTTCATATTCAGTATTCTGTTTATAGAAGCTGGTATGGAGATTAGAAAGTTTATATACTGTAGCCTGTTTACAGAAACTTGAATCTACAGTAGCCTGTTTACAGTAGCCAGTTTACAGTTGATGGTATGGGGATTAGAACACGAATCTACAGTAGCCTGTTTACAGTAGCCAGTTTACAGTTGCTGGTATGGGGATTAGAACAGGAATCTACAGTAGCCTGTTTACAGTAGCCAGTTTACAGTTGCTGGTATGGGGATTAGAACATGAATCTACAGTAGCCTGTTTACAGTAGCCTGTTTACAGTTGCTGGTATGGGGATTATAACATGAATCTACAGTAGCCTGTTTACAGTAGCCAGTTTACAGTTGCTGGTATGGGGATTTGACTAGTAGCCTGTTTACTGCCTGTTTACAGTTGCTGGTATGGGGATTAGAACATGAATCTACAGTAGCCTGTTTACAGTAGCCTGTTTACAGTTGCTGGTATGGGGATTAGAACATGAATCTACAGTAGCCTGTTTACAGTAGCCAGTTTACAGTTGCTGGTATGGGGATTAGAACATGAATCTACAGTAGCCTGTTTACAGTTGCTGGTATGGGGATTAGAACATGAATCTACAGTAGCCTGTTTACAGTAGCCAGTTTACAGTTGCTGGTATGGGGATTAGAACACGAATCTACAGTAGCCTGTTTATAGTAGCCAGTTTACAGTTGATGGTATGGGGATTAGAACACGAATCTACAGTAGCCTGTTTACAGTAGCCAGTTTACAGTTGCTGGTATGGGGATTAGAACATGAATCTACAGTAGCCTGTTTACAGTAGCCTGTTTACAGTTGCTGGTATGGGGATTAGAACATGAATCTACAGTAGCCTGTTTACAGTAGCCAGTTTACAGTTGCTGGTATGGGGATTAGAACATGAATCTACAGGAGCCTGTTTACAGTAGCCAGTTTACAGTTGCTGGTATGGGGATTAGAACATGAATCTACAGTAGCCTGTTTACAGTAGCCAGTTTACAGTTGCTGGTATGGGGATTAGAACATGAATCTACAGTAGCCTGTTTACAGTAGCCAGTTTACAGTTGCTGGTATGGGGATTAGAACATGAATCTACAGTAGCCTGTTTACAGTAGCCTGTTTACAGTTGCTGGTATGGGGATTAGAACATGAATCTACAGTAGCCTGTTTACAGTAGCCTGTTTACAGTTGCTGGTATGGGGATTAGAACAGGAATCTACAGTAGCCTGTTTACAGTAGCCAGTTTACAGTTGCTGGTATGGGGATTAGAACAGGAATCTACAGTAGCCTGTTTACAGTAGCCAGTTTACAGTTGCTGGTATGGGGATTAGAACATGAATCTACAGTAGCCTGTTTACAGTTGCTGGTATGGGGATTAGAACACGAATCTACAGTAGCCTGTTTACAGTAGCCAGTTTACAGTTGCTGGTATGGGGATTAGAACATGAATCTACAGTAGCCTGTTTACAGTAGCCAGTTTACAGTTGCTGGTATGGGGATTAGAACATGAATCGGATTGGAACGTAATG
This sequence comes from Oncorhynchus nerka, assembly GCF_034236695.1. NCBI lineage: Eukaryota > Metazoa > Chordata > Actinopteri > Salmoniformes > Salmonidae > Oncorhynchus > Oncorhynchus nerka. The sequence goes on from NC_088416.1 coordinate 1,141,744, forward strand.
TGATGCCAAAATATCTATTTAAAAGGGTAATGTGAGCGGTGATCAGCCTAATCAGTTGTCCATATGGCCAGGGTCTCATTCCCTCCTTCCCTCTCTACCCCCTCTCTCCAAAGGGGTGATCTCTGCTCTGAAATGGCAACACAAACCCCTAGTCTTGCTCCGTCTGGGTTGTGTTCATTTGGGAGAAACGTTTTGAAATGGGGAGGCACTAGAGATGTAGGATCTTCATTTGAGATAGTTTGCTACAGTTTGCTACAGAAAAGAATCCTGCAGCAACAGGAAATGTGAATTGTTATTTGGATTCAAATTAAATGGACAATTTTGTAGGGGTTCATACATTTTTCTATAGGGCAAATCAAGACTGACATTTTAAAGTGGAAATGACAAACTTTAGAAGCCTTTTTAAACCTTGAATACACTACCGTGCAGGAAAACTCTCAGCAACGTCTGCACCTAAACCTGTCCAATAGGAGACCCTTATTTACATTTTACATTGCATTTAAAAAAAAAAACATTTAGCCCTACTGACGCTGGCCTGACTAGGAATACAAACATGTTGGGGGAGGGGGCCTGTTCATCTAGTCATCTAGATTAACTCATTTACCAGCGCCTGGTCCCCCCCCCCCTCATCTGAGGCTGTAGCTACTCTAAACCTCTTACCCATGGGATCATTGGCATCACATTAGATGGCTTTACTGTTCTGGATGATGTGATATTAACGTATTGTAAGAAACCTGGCCACCTTGAACAGTGGTGATGATGGGGAGTGTGTGTGTGTGTGTGTGTGTGTGTGTGTGTGTGTGTGTGTGTGTGTGTGTGTGTGTGTGTGTGTGTGTGTGTGTGTGTGTGTGTGTGTGTGTGTGTGTGTGTGTGTGTGTTACAAATCCAACCCGTCTGAAACGGTAGTAGGATCGTGACATCGTCTGGGAATCGTCAGAAGCCGATGTGTTGGGTAACTGTGCTGGTTGGAGACAGGGACTGTGTGTGACCGGGGAGTGACATTGTGTGTTTTTATAACACTAATGGCCTATAATGGCTGGTATATGGCCTTAAACAGAAGGACATTATCATCCATGTGTGGAGAAGGCAAAGTAGAAACTGCCGAGACACAGTGGTTTGTTTCATAGGACCTATGAGGAATACAAAGTATCAAACACACAAACACACACTCCCCGATCCACCCACACACACACACTCCCCGATCCACCCACACACACACTCTGACTGCCCCCGTGTTACCTCACACGAGGCGGGCTGTGTGGGGGTTCTCAGAGTGGGTTGTTCTACTGCTGTGCTTCACATTAAGGGCTCCTGCTGGAGAACAGTGAGTAAGCGGACGCTGACTGTGTGCGCGAAGATTGTGTGTGTTTGTGTGCTTGTGTGTGTGTGTGTGTATGGATGCTGACTGTGTGTGAGATCGCACTGCTTTTGACCCTGTACTGTCTGCCTGTCTGTCTGTGGAACCAGACAGGCAACCTATTATGGGATACCACTGTCTCATCTCTGACTCATCAGTGACAGGGGGGACCTGATCCTAGATCAGCACTCCTCACCTGCTGTCAGAGTATGAAGCTCTCGGAAAAGGACTGCTGCTTTAGGATCAGTTTGGCCGTTTAGATCATAATCAATAAGATTAAATATTTAATCAATTAAATATTTATATATTTCTTTATATATTTCTTAATTCCATTATTTGACTTTTAGATTTGTGGGTATGGTTGTGAATAGTTAGATATTACTGCACTGTTGGAGCGAGGAACACAACATTTCGCTACACCCGCAATAACATCTGCTAAATATGTGTATGTGACCAATAACATTTGATTTGACTTACATGGACCAACCAGGTCACCCGTGATACAAACCTGCCACTAGGGGCAACAGTGTGAGCTGTTACCTTCAAGTAGTTTTCAGTTTTGCTAGGGCGTTGTGGACGGGACGGGGGGTGTGTAAGCCTTTAATTACAAATGTTGCAAGTTCAAATCCAGACCTTAACCCTAACCGTTACCAGTCAGAGTTAATACCGAACCTTAACCCTAACCGTTACCAGTCAGAGTTAATCCCAAACCTTAACCCTAACCGTTACCAGTCAGAGTTAATCCCAAACCTTAACCCTAACCGTTACCAGTCAGAGTTAATCCCAAACCTTAACCCTAACCGTTACCAGTCAGAGTTAATCCCAAACCTTAACCCTAACCGTTACCAGTCAGAGTTAATACCAAACCTTAACCCTAACCGTTACCAGTCAGAGTTAATACCGAACCTTAACCCTAACCGTTACCAGTCAGAGTTAATACCAAACCTTAACCCTAACCGTTACCAGTCAGAGTTAATCCCAAACCTTAACCCTAACCGTTACCAGTCAGAGTTAATACAGAACCTTAACCCTAACCGTTACCAGTCAGAGTTAATACCGAACCTTAACCCTAACCGTTACCAGTCAGAGTTAATCCCAAACCTTAACCCTAACCGTTACCAGTCAGAGTTAATCCCAAACCTTAACCCTAACCGTTACCAGTCAGAGTTAATCCCAAACCTTAACCCTAACCGTTACCAGTCAGAGTTAATACCGAACCTTAACCCTAACCGTTACCAGTCAGAGTTAATACCAAACCTTAACCCTAACCGTTACCAGTCAGAGTTAATACCGAACCTTAACCCTAACCGTTACCAGTCAGAGTTAATACCAAACCTTAACCCTAACCGTTACCAGTCAGAGTTAATCCCAAACCTTAACCCTAACCGTTACCAGTCAGAGTTAATACAGAACCTTAACCCTAACCGTTACCAGTCAGAGTTAATACCAAACCTTAACCCTAACCGTTACCAGTCAGAGTTAATCCCAAACCTTAACCCTAACCGTTACCAGTCAGAGTTAATACCGAACCTTAACCCTAACCGTTACCAGTCAGAGTTAATACCAAACCTTAACCCTAACCGTTACCAGTCAGAGTTAATACAGAACCTTAACCCTAACCGTTACCAGTCAGAGTTAATACCAAACCTTAACCCTAACCGTTACCAGTCAGAGTTAATACAGAACCTTAACCCTAACCGTTACCAGTCAGAGTTAATACCAAACCTTAACCCTAACCGTTACCAGTCAGAGTTAATCCCAAACCTTAACCCTAACCGTTACCAGTCAGAGTTAATACCGAACCTTAACCCTAACCGTTACCAGTCAGAGTTAATACCAAACCTTAACCCTAACCGTTACCAGTCAGAGTTAATCCCAAACCTTAACCCTAACCGTTACCAGTCAGAGTTAATCCCAAACCTTAACCTAACCGTTACCAGTCAGAGTTAATACCAAACCTTAACCCTAACCGTTACCAGTCAGAGTTAATACCAAACCTTAACCCTAACCGTTACCAGTCAGAGTTAATACAGAACCTTAACCCTAACCGTTACCAGTCAGAGTTAATACCAAACCTTAACCCTAACCGTTACCAGTCAGAGTTAATACAGAACCTTAACCCTAACCGTTACCAGTCAGAGTTAATACCAAACCTTAACCCTAACCGTTACCAGTCAGAGTTAATCCCAAACCTTAACCCTAACCGTTACCAGTCAGAGTTAATACCGAACCTTAACCCTAACCGTTACCAGTCAGAGTTAATACCAAACCTTAACCCTAACCGTTACCAGTCAGAGTTAATACAGAACCTTAACCCTAACCGTTACCAGTCAGAGTTAATACAAACCTTAACCCTAACCGTTACCAGTCAGAGTTAATCCCAAACCTTAACCCTAACCGTTACCAGTCAGAGTTAATACCGAACCTTAACCCTAACCGTTACCAGTCAGAGTTAATACCGAACCTTAACCCTAACCGTTACCAGTCAGAGTTAATACTGAACCTTAACTCTAACCGTTACCAGTCAGAGTTAATCCCAAACCTTAACCCTAACCGTTACCAGTCAGAGTTAATACCGAACCTTAACCCTAACCGTTACCAGTCAGAGTTAATACCAAACCTTAACCCTAACCGTTACCAGTCAGAGTTAATCCCAAACCTTAACCCTAACCGTTACCAGTCAGAGTTAATCCCAAACCTTAACCCTAACCGTTACCAGTCAGAGTTAATCCCAAATTAACCCTAACCGTTACCAGTCAGAGTTAATCCCAAACCTTAACCCTAACCGTTACCAGTCAGAGTTAATACCGAACCTTAACCCTAACCGTTACCAGTCAGAGTTAATACCAAACCTTAACCCTAACCGTTACCAGTCAGAGTTAATCCCAAACCTTAACCCTAACCGTTACCAGTCAGAGTTAATACCAAACCTTAACCCTAACCGTTACCAGTCAGAGTTAATACCAAACCTTAACCCTAACCGTTACCAGTCAGAGTTAATCCCAAACCTTAACCCTAACCGTTACCAGTCAGAGTTAATACCGAACCTTAACCCTAACCGTTACCAGTCAGAGTTAATACCAAACCTTAACCCTAACCGTTACCAGTCAGAGTTAATACCAAACCTTAACCCTAACCGTTACCAGTCAGAGTTAATCCCAAACCTTAACCCTAACCGTTACCAGTCAGAGTTAATACCAACCTTAACCCTAACCGTTACCAGTCAGAGTTAATACCGAACCTTAACCCTAACCGTTACCAGTCAGAGTTAATACAAACCTTAACCCTAACCGTTACCAGTCAGAGTTAATCCCAAACCTTAACCCTAACCGTTACCAGTCAGAGTTAATACCAAACCTTAACCCTAACCGTTACCAGTCAGAGTTAATACAAACCTTAACCCTAACCGTTACCAGTCAGAGTTAATACAAACCTTAACCCTAACCGTTACCAGTCAGAGTTAATACCAAACCTTAACCCTAACCGTTACCAGTCAGAGTTAATACCGAACCTTAACCCTAACCGTTACCAGTCAGAGTTAATACCGAACCTTAACCCTAACCGTTACCAGTCAGAGTTAATACTGAACCTTAACTCTAACCGTTACCAGTCAGAGTTAATCCCAAACCTTAACCCTAACCGTTACCAGTCAGAGTTAATACCGAACCTTAACCCTAACCGTTACCAGTCAGAGTTAATACCGAACCTTAACCCTAACCGTTACCAGTCAGAGTTAATCCCAAACCTTAACCCTAACCGTTACCAGTCAGACTTAATCCCAAACCTTAACCCTAACCGTTACCAGTCAGAGTTAATCCCAAACATTAACCCTAACCGTTACCAGTCAGAGTTAATCCCAAAACTTAACCCTAACCGTTACCAGTCAGAGTTAATACCGAACCTTAACCCTAACCGTTACCAGTCAGAGTTAATACCGAACCTTAACCCTAACCGTTACCAGTCAGAGTTAATACCGAACCTTAACCCTAACCGTTACCAGTCAGAGTTAATACAGAACCTTAACCCTAACCGTTACCAGTCAGAGTTAATACCAAACCTTAACCCTAACCGTTACCAGTCAGAGTTAATCCCAAACCTTAACCCTAACCGTTACCAGTCAGAGTTAATACCGAACCTTAACCCTAACCGTTACCAGTCAGAGTTAATACCGAACCTTAACCTAACCGTTACCAGTCAGAGTTAATCCCAAACCTTAACCCTAACCGTTACCAGTCAGAGTTAATACCGAACCTTAACCCTAACCGTTACCAGTCAGAGTTAATACTGAACCTTAACCCTAACCGTTACCAGTCAGAGTTAATCCCAAACCTTAACCCTAACCGTTACCAGTCAGACTTAATCCCAAACCTTAACCCTAACCGTTACCAGTCAGAGTTAATCCCAAACATTAACCCTAACCGTTACCAGTCAGAGTTAATCCCAAAACTTAACCCTAACCGTTACCAGTCAGAGTTAATACTTAACCCTAACCCAGAGTTAATACCAACCTTAACCCTAACCGTTACCAGTCAGAGTTAATCCCAAACCTTAACCCTAACCGTTACCAGTCAGAGTTAATCCCAAACATTAACCCTAACCGTTACCAGTCAGAGTTAATCCCAAAACTTAACCCTAACCGTTACCAGTCAGAGTTAATACCGAACCTTAACCCTAACCGTTACCAGTCAGAGTTAATACCGAACCTTAACCCTAACCGTTACCAGTCAGAGTTAATCCCAAACCTTAACCCTAACCGTTACCAGTCAGAGTTAATCCCAAACATTAACCCTAACCGTTACCAGTCAGAGTTAATCCCAAAACTTAACCCTAACCGTTACCAGTCAGAGTTAATACCGAACCTTAACCCTAACCGTTACCAGTCAGAGTTAATACCGAACCTTAACCCTAACCGTTACCAGTCAGAGTTAATACCGAACCTTAACCCTAACCGTTACCAGTCAGAGTTAATACCGAACCTTAACCCTAACCGTTACCAGTCAGAGTTAATCCCAAACCTTAACCCTAACCGTTACCAGTCAGAGTTAATCCCAAACCTTAACCCTAACCGTTACCAGTCAGACTTAATCCCAAACCTTAACGCTAACCGTTACCAGTCAGAGTTAATCCCAAACCTTAACCCTAACCGTTACCAGTCAGAGTTAATCCCAAAACTTAACCTTAACCGTTACCAGTCAGAGTTAATACCGAACCTTAACCCTAACCGTTACCAGTCAGAGTTAATCCCAAACCTTAACCCTAACCGTTACCAGTCAGAGTTAATCCCAAACCTTAACCCTAACCATTACCAGTCAGAGTTAATACCGAACCTTAACCCTAACCAGTCAGAGTTAATACCTTAACCCTAACCCAGTCAGAGTTAATACCAACCTTAACCCTAAACGTCCAGTCAGAGTTAATACCGAACCTTAACCCTAACCGTTACCAGTCAGAGTTAATACCGAACCTTAACCCTAACCGTTACCAGTCAGAGTTAATCCCAAACCTTAACCCTAACCGTTACCATTCAGAGTTAATCCCAAACCTTAACCCTAACCGTTACCAGTCAGAGTTAATACCGAACCTTAACCCTAAACGTTACCAGTCTGAGTTAATCCCAAACCTTAACCCTAACCGTTACCAGTCAGAGTTAATCCCAAACCTTAACCCTAACCGTTACTAGTCAGAGTTAATCCCAAACCTTAACCCTAACCGTTACCAGTCAGAGTTAATACCGAACCTTAACCCTAACCAGTCAGAGTTAATACCGAACCTTAACCCTAACCGTTACCAGTCAGAGTTAATACCGAACCTTAACCCTAAACGTTACCAGTCAGAGTTAATACCGAACCTTAACCCTAACCGTTACCAGTCAGAGTTAATACCGAACCTTAACCCTAACCATTACCAGTCAGAGTTAATCCCAAACCTTAACCCTAACCATTACCAGTCAGAGTTAATACCGAACCTTAACCCTAACCGTTACCAGTCAGAGTTAATACCAAACCTTAACCCTAACCATTACCAGTCAGAGTTAATACCGAACCTTAACCCTAACCATTACCAGTCAGAGTTAATACCGAACCTTAACCCTAACCAGTCAGAGTTAATACCGAACCTTAACCCTAACCGTTACCAGTCAGAGTTAATACCGAACCTTAACCCTAAACGTTACCAGTCAGAGTTAATACCGAACCTTAACCCTAACCATTACCAGTCAGAGTTAATACCGAACCTTAACCCTAACCGTTACCAGTCAGAGTTAATCCCAAACCTTAACCCTAACCGTTACCAGTCAGAGTTAATCCCAAACCTTAACCCTAACCGTTACCAGTCAGAGTTAATCCCAAACCTTAACCCTAACCATTACCAGTCAGAGTTAATACCGAACCTTAACCCTAACCGTTACCAGTCAGAGTTAATACCAAACCTTAACCCTAACCATTACCAGTCAGAGTTAATACCGAACCTTAACCCTAACCAGTCAGAGTTAATACCGAACCTTAACCCTAACCGTTACCAGTCAGAGTTAATACCGAACCTTAACCCT
>NC_088416.1:1154647-1249647 GCF_034236695.1 Oncorhynchus nerka
GTTCTATTTTTGTTTCATCAGACCAGAGGGCATTTCTCAAAAAAGTACGATCTTTGTCCCCATGTGCTGTTGCAAAACGTAGTCTGGCTTTTTTTATGGGGGTTTTGGAGCAGTGACTTATTCCTTGCTGAGCGACCTTTCAGGTTATGTCGATATACTGTAGGACTCGTTTTACTGTGGATATAGATACTTTTGTATCTGTTTCCTCCAGCATCTTCACAAGGTCCTTTGCTGTTGTTCTGGGATTGATTTGCACTTTTCGCACCAAAGTAAGTTCATCTCTAGGAGACAGAACGCGTCTCCTTCTTGAGCGGTATGACGGCTGCGTGTTCCCATGGTGTTTATACTTGTGTACTATTGTTTGTACAGATGAACGTGGTACCTTCAGGCGTTTGGAAATTGCTCCCAAGGATGAACCAGACTTGTGGAGGTCTACAATTTTTATAGGAGGTCTTGGCTGTTTTCTTTTGATTTTCCAATGATGTCAAGCACTGAGGCACTGAGTTTGAAGGTAGGCCTTGAAATACATCCACAGGTACACCTCCAATTGACTCAAATGATGTCAATTTGCCTATCAGAAGCTTCTAAAGCCATGACATAATTTTCTGGAATTTTCCAAGCTGTTTAAAGGCACAGTCAACTTAGTGTCAACTTCTGACCCACTGGAATTGTGATACAGTGAATTATAAGTAAAATAATCTGTCTGTAAACAATTGTTGGAAAAATTACTTGTGTCATGTACAAACTAGATGTCCTAACCGACTTGCCAAAACTATAGTTTGTTCACAAGATATTTGTGGAGTGGTTGAAAAACGAGTTTTAATGACCTCAACCTAAGCGCATGTAAATTTACGATTTTTTTGACATATATCTTCCCGTCGCCCAGTCACAATTGATTCTGTGCGTCAGAACTCAAGAACTATTTAGCTAATTCAGCCACGCTATGGACAGGAACAGTGATAAAACCCCTTCCTGGTCTGTTAGTGTGTCTCTCAGACTGATGCTGTTATAGCATAGCGAACACACACACACACCCAGGGCCGTGCAGACCTTTCAGGGGGCAGGTGCTCAAAACGTACCAAATGCCTCTGTAGGGGACCATTTTAACAGTTTTGGAGCATAGGCCTGTTTATTCCTGCAACAACACACCCACTCATCATCTTTACAAATTCTAAGCAAGCTAGTTAAAGTGAATCCTAAAGACAGAGATGATTGACATCGGGAAAAGAGGGTGGGATATCAGCTGATCACTGATGTTAGTGATTGATGTAAATCTGCTTGTTAGCTAACTTAATTTCTTTTACTGATTGTAATTGACCTCTATGTCTTTCTGTCTCTCTCTGCTGTGTATCAGCCGACCAGACTGAATATTGATGATGATGTAAGCTATATCAAGTGTTAATAAAATACTTTTACATTTTTTTAAATTTAACTTTTATTTAACTAGGCAAGTCAGTTAAAAACATATTCTTATTTTCAATGACGGCCTAGGAACGGTGGTTTAACTGCCTTGTTCAGGGCCAGAACAACAGATTTTTACCTTGTCAGCGCAGGGATTCAATCCAACAACCTTTCGGTTACTGGCCCAACACTCTAACCACTAGGCTACCTGCCACCCCAAAATATGCTGCTGTGGCAGTAGTGTTGATATTTAAACTAGGTAGCTAGCTACAGACACTCGACAGGTGACCGCATATCTCAAGCCAAGCATGTTTGGATACTGGAAGCGTGCAATCTCCGTGCGGGGCAGACTGGGAAAAATTTGCAACCGGGCGTGAGAGCTCCGTACAGGGTGAACCTGACACCACGGCACCTTGGGAGCAGTGGGTTCCGAACAACAATGACCAAAAATACATATATACAGTAATTTGGGGGGAAATTATACCACCACCCAAAACGTCTCTTTGAAGACTGGAAGGCGCTTGTCTTCTGAACAGGTAGAGCCCTATATGTGCACTGCACACACACACAAACACACTCCTAGCAGGTCTGTCTTGACATCTTCATCACGTTTCTGTCCTTGGAATGACTTACCATACATTATGTTGTTGTTGTGTAGCCTGAGGGCAAACACACACACACACACACACACACACACACACACACACACACACACACAGAGTTGATGGATAGACTGAGTCACAGCTCCCACCACCCGTAGGAGATAGATGAGAGTGTAGAGGGATGCTATATGAGGACTGAGGAACCTACACTACTGTAGTCTACAGTATATCTCCCATAACAACCATATCAAAGCTACTGTATCCATAGTGATGGGATTATACATCCCATACAATGTGATGCAAGGTTTTCCAAATGTTGCGACAGCAAATAGGTTACAACACACCATATATTACAACAACAAAAAAACACAGTCCATATGTCATATTGCTTATAATATTGTGGTAATAATATAATATCCATATTAGTGCCATGGAATTAAATGATTATGAGACTGCATATCTCTTGACAAAATCAGTCAAACATTGACTGATTAGCAACCGAACAGATGTCAACCTGTAGGCTACTGTAATTTAATGAAGATTTATACATTTGCCCTTCCAGTGTTTGCTAATACTAACAGACAGACCAGTGATCATCTGGGATCCCGGAGCGTGTTGATTTAAACCACGGCTGTATAGGTAGTGTGGTAACAATGTTTCAACTTGATTTGGTCTCAATTCGGTGCTGAACTAATGTAGTATGGCGTTCATAAACCGCCAATGATCCAAACGTGTAGGTTATTTGCACAATTTATTGGTTAGAGCCAAGAGTTCGCAAGTACATGTTTACATTTCTCATTTCCCTCTAATGTAACGTTTGCATAAACTATATGTGGCTACTCCGATCACCACGCAGTCATTTCCCTGTGGTATTTTCACATGAACTAGTCCATTAAGCGGTTTTGCATTGATACACAATTAGCAAATTATGCGTTTCAAATGGCCATTACACAGTCGTGTGTGTCGCTGAAATTGTCATCTGTAAGGGCAAACAATCATTTCTGACCTATAACAAGCAGTAGCTTAAAGTAAGTAGCCCGGGGCATCGATTTACGCATCTGAACTGACCTTAGAGGATTTGTTGTGATTAAATATTGCTTGGATTATACAATTTGGGGTTCAAATTCACACCCAGTGGATTTTTTAAATGAGATTTACAGCTACACAACGAATGGATTTGAAGGAGACCCAATGTGGCATCGTTCAGTTGTCATTCTGTTCCTCTTCATAATGTTTTGGATTTGGAAACATCCCTACAACATCGTACATCTGTCACTCTTTGCGCGGGAGGCTGGGACGCTAGCGACGTCGATGTAACATGTCAGAGTAGCACATCTCCATTTAAAAGGATCTCGATTTGAAAATGAATACAGCCGCCAGAGGTAGTTCGGTTAATTCATTTGAGCGTCTGTGCCCATCCAGTCTACCAAAGCGCCAGGCATAGATAGGTAGACAGGAACAATCATTCAAGCTGCGGTTGTAGCCCATGCAGTCTTCGGCTATGTCTTTACCAGACACTTCAAATGGGCCGTAGGTAAAAGGGATATAATAGCTACGTGTAACAGCAGTAGCGCCACAGTCTTACCGGCTGCTGTATGTGACGAACCGTCCCTTTCCCTTGTGGAGGATGGTGCTGTAGCTGAACCTCGCGCTTCATATACTCGCTGCTGCCTTTGTAGCCACCGCCGCCGACCCGGTCTCTCTTCTCCCTCATGTTCGACGCGCCACCGCCGCCGTTTTCCCGTTCTTCCCCGGAATCGAGGCTACTGAAGTTCCACACTATCAGCGTCTGGACCAGCAGCACGGTGAGAGCCGCTATCAAGGCGGAACGCGAGCGGCGAGCCAACCTGCGAGCGCACGAGCCGCCAACCATCTTCACTCTTTGACTGCTTAGGACTCGAGAGGAGAAGGTCGGCTAGCCTGCCTCTGCGTTGCGCGACAGACAGCAGGAGCGGGGAGACCACGGGAGATTTTTTTTATTTTTTAGATCTAGCTCACGATGGCTAGGAGGAGCATCGAGGAGAGAAGGCAGCACAGAGCCATCGTGTGGTTGAAAGACGTTACGCGCGAGCTCAGGATGTTCACCGAATGTTCTGAATCACAGCGACGGTAAATGAGAGTCCTCCGTCTGGAATTCTTGTATAAAATACATCAGCACGTGGGTTATCACCTCCCACATGTACATGATACCTATCCACGACATTTAATGATTAAACAAACCAACAAACACAAACTATTTTTGGAAACGTTGATGTGGGTGAACACAATGTACCGTTGAACAATATCAGTACCATGGACAGTGCTCACAGAAAACGTGTATCGCTACAGCTTCTTACAAATAGAATACAAGCTCACATCCATCCCATGTACTGTAGGCTCCACTGGGACCAACCCTCACCATCCCCTTATGCATTCAATTATGGATGCAACTTCATGTGCATTTCAAACATAACCAATGTACCAAATGATCATAAGAGCTATAAAAGGAGAGTTATTCATGTACAGTATATTGTAGCGAATCCAACACGCAATGACCTCATCAAGAAGTTCGGACCTCTTGATTTAACAGTTAAGCTGTTGGCTTGACAGTCGCTGGACCTGTGTTCGAGTCTCGGTGGGGGGTTAACCCCAAGTTCACTTCAACATGATTTGATTCTTAAGAAATGGCCTAAGTCTATGCCTACAGCTGTGTATGAAAGGTAGGGAGGAACTAGGTCTTACAATTAGTATCAAGCCCAAACTTTATACCACAGCAACTTCTTGTAATGGATGTAGAGGATTTCCATCCATATTTACTCTGTGTGCCCCTGTGCATTGTGCTTACTTTTCTGGCAAGCATACCTTCACTATCTAATTGTCTGCCAAGGCTGAGCTAGTACAGCTACTGGGACTTATAAGGAAGGGAGAACACACACACGCAAATACACACGCACATGCACAGTAACACACACACACAGGGCTGATGTAGTATCTACTGGGACTACTACATCAGCTCTGTATGCGTGTGTGTATTTGCAGTGTGTATTTGCGGCGTGTATGTGTGTGTGTGTGTGTGTGTGTGTTCTCCCTTCCTTCCGTATAAGTCCACACTGCTACCCTTTAATTAGTCAACAAACGTCTACACTATCAACTAGCCAATCCACGCCGAGGCTGTTCTGCTCTTTGCTTAAGGGCAGTGAACCACTGACGGTGAATAAATAAGATAGCATTCACACAGAGTGTGTGTCTACCTACAGTACACCAGGCCTAGCGGACACAAATTGATGGGTGGGTTTGGTAAGTCGAAAATTGCATAATTGGCGCAAAACAGGAAAATTGTTTCTCTGATATTTTGAAGGCAGGTTTTGCATATCCCAACCTTTGCAATGGGAGTTGGATTACAGAGTGTGACTACAGGCAGAAATGCGGAGATGGTAGCATTAGGTAGGGCGAGTTATTATATTTCGGCGGACAGTAAGTACACAGACCACTGTGTGTGTGTGTGTGCGTGTGTGTGTTTCACCTGAAGGAATACATTTGAGAGGCAGAAAGGCTAGAACAAAGCACAGTATGCAAAGCTCAAAACAACAGCCTTGGCTAAAACAAAAATACATAGTTATTAGTCTCTGACCTTGTTGTGTTTCTCCAGATGATGACATGCCACACATTGTCAGCATGCCTTGCATTTGTAGATAGTGTTTATTCTCGGTCTAGCTGCCAATCGAAAACAGACAGATGTCTGACATTAGGCACAAACAGTGTTAATTTGAGCTGTATCATGTTAATTCGAGCTGTATCCTAGCAACAGAAGGTAGTCTAGCACCAACCCACACGCCATTCAATTTTACCCAGCAGTATGGGTGAAACGTTTGTCCATTCACCCAACAAGACATGCAGTAATATCAACCGGATGCAAGAACTCAAGTGGGTACATGGACAAAAGAGGACCAGTTGGGCCAAGACTCGTTCTATTCATCCATTGACAAGACAACTCTATATTATATTTAATATACAGTATGTTCATATTGTACATTCCATGACAGTTTTCTTAGCATTTATTTAGCATTTAAATTGCAGCACACATTTGATTAACGAGGTGCTATTACCTTGGGCAAACAAAAATCTATGTTACTGTCCAAAAGCGATAAGGACACCCAGATCACACGCGCGCACGCGCACACACACCGTACTAATTGATAAACGGCACATTGAAATTCAAAATAGCTTTGTGCTCACACACATTCCTGAGACATTTGAACGTCTTCTACATTTTAAAAATGTTGTCAAGGTGAGAGACTGTGGGAAAGAAAGAAGTGAGAGAGAGACAAACAGAGAGAGAGAAACAGAGAGAGAGAGAGAGAGAGAGAGAACGTGATATGGATGAGCATGTGAGGAAAGGCAAATGAGATGTGAGGGTACAACTACAACTTCTCAGGCAGCAGAACTAGCTCTTCTCTTCTCATTAGCCAATACTCCGTTGCCTGGGGGATAGATTCGGCCCACTGTCGCCGCAGCCATGTCTTCCGGTCCCCACGGCTGATGAATTTAATTAAAGCTGACCCCCCATCAGTCAAGCACAGACACTGACCAACACTGACCAGATTGGTGCTAGGGTGCATCTCTCTCTCTCTCTCTCTCTCTCTCTCTCTCTCCTCTGCAGTGTAGGTCAGAACAGCAAAGAAGCCTGAGGGAGAGGGTATGTGTGGGTCAGGTGAGATGACTGGTCATGCCTTGGGTGCCTCATTCGCTTGTCCCTGAGACGTACCATTTGGGGAGCTGTGGAGAGGTCAATCTTTTCATTCAGTAGTAGAAGAAGACAGAAGACAGAGATGGCTAGTCACATTCTGACATCATGGCTACGGGTTTGGTCGAAGCACACGAAGAGGAAGGATACATGGAATGTGTTGAAAGGAGATCCTTGGTGATTAGTTGGTGTAACACTGACATGTTGAAGGCTTATACTCTATCTAATCGTGTTAGACAACAGGGTTTGTATTGGGTTCCTGTTCTTGTGGTCAAAGGTGAATAGGTCACAGGGTTAGAGGGTTATAGAGTCAGAGTCCATGCAGGGTAGTAGGGTGAATTAGCCCCTAGAGAAGAGACTGATCAAAGGTCAATTTGATGTTCTTTTGTTTTTCCCCCACAATGGCTAAACTTACCGTTCAGGAAGGGTAAGCTGATCCTAGATCTGCGCTTAAGGACAAGCCTCACCTAACGCCGCCCCTGTCCCCACAGTTCAGCCAAATGTCACTTGGGAGTCATGTAAAATGTCATGGAGATGTGTCGCATAAATTTGGTCCCTGCAGAGCCGGTGACTGGTTCGTGTTGTGACATTGAAGCCGTTCAGCATAAAGGTGGCACATGTCGCAGGGAGAGTAATCCCACTCCATCTACAGCAGTCATAGTTCATGGTGGGTCTGGGGGAGGGTTGCTGTGTGTGTGTGTGTGGGAGCGGAGGGTCTAGGTGTGTGTGTATTTGTGTGTGGATGTGTGTGTGCCCAAGCCTGTGTGTGAGTCACGCTATGCAGCAGTTCTGTAATCCTCTACATAAGTTCAGCCATGTTCTCCCAGGTGACACGGTGCTGAGACAGAGAGCAGAATGTATAAGTGTGTGTGTGTGTGTATGTGTGTGTGTGAGAGAGACTTCCGACAAGGAGATGGATAAATCATGGATAAATCAATGTATTCCACTGCAACACTGCACACCCTATCACACAGTAGAAACCAACCAACACTGCACACTCTATCACACAGTAGAAACCAACCAACACTGCACACCCTATCACACAGTAGAACCAACCAACACTGCACACCCTATCACACAGTAGAAACCAACCAACACTGCACACCCTATCACACAGTAGAAACCAACCAACACTGCACACCCTATCACACAGTAGAAACCAACCAACACTGCACACCCTATCACACAGTAGAAACCAACCAACACTGCACACCCTATCACACAGTAGAAACCAACCAACACTGCACACCCTATCACACAGTAGAAACCAACCAACACTGCACAACCTATCACACAGTAGAAACCAACCAACACTGCACAACCTATCACACAGTAGAAACCAACCAACACTGCACAACCTATCACACAGTAGAAACCAACCAACACTGCACAACAAATCACACAGTAGAAACCAACCAACACTGCACAACCTATCACACAGTAGAAACCAACCAACACTGCACAACCTATCACACAGTAGAAACCAACCAACACTGCACACCCTATCACACAGTAGACATCAACCAACATGATCCCAATGCTCACCACTTGATACATGGATGATCCTATCGTCCCAAAATAAACATACTGTAGGCGTGCTTGGCTAGTGTTGGGCTGGAGCAAAACATTGGTCCTGGAGAAATGAGGTTGGAGGAAACACAGAGTGTTTCTTGTTAGTCTTAAACAAATCTACTTTGAGACAAAAGTAGACACCTCACACACATGGTTATGGGGTTAAAAACAGAAGACACCTGTATCATGTCAGATATAGAATTGAAATGTATTACATTTTGAGCTTGCATCCCAATATTACACTTTATATACATCAGAGAAGGTGAATAGGTCACCTTTCTATGTCAAACAAAACCGTTTGACATAGAAACACCAGATTTTCGGCATGTTTTAAAAAAACATTATTAATTATGAAATTATGAAAAATATGAATAACATTCCACCCATGAAACCACTAGGTCATTTGACTGCAGTAAAGGGCTATGTGGAGCATTTCACCCATTCAGAGGAAGCACCAATGATGTCCTATCCTATAACTGCCCTGTCAGTAACCTCAACCTGGGTTGTGTTCAGTTACCACAACATAGCAAAACATGTTGTAACAGAAAACAAAAATTAGCATTCTTATTGGACAAGTTCATGATAGCACCTCTCAGTTTCAAAACCTACTGAACATGACCCTGACGTTTTATGGGCGTATCTCCCTTTAGCATTAAACCTCCAACTGGGTGATGTTCAATAAGGCACAAAGTAGAAAAACATTTTGCAAAAGAAAACAAAAATGAGTGTTCTCATTCCCGTTTCAAAATGTTATTTTGTTAGTTTACTATTCTTCTGGTCCCCACAAGTATAGTTAAACACGTCCACACACACACACACACACACACACACACACACACACACACACACACACCCCCCCTTCCCATTTCTTTTGCTGACTATACATGATGTGTGTCTGGGTTAAATGGATTGGAATGGGCTCTCCATCGAAAGACAAGAGAATGAGATTGTACATTAAAGTCTTCCATCATACCATGAGTTATTTATATGACACAGAGTCTGTGGAGTAAGAAGATTACTGTGTCTGACCTCTGTGGAAATCTATGCGAATCTCCTCCTCCTCTCGATAGGAAGTTATTGGTTATTAGCTACATTCATTACGTTTCACAACGTCTATTCATAGACAGTTACTAGACAGAATGTTAATTGCATTGGGCAAATAAATGTGTGCTTGGGATTCCCATTTCAATTCTTAACAATTTGATAACATTTACTATTGGGCCATTTTCCACCACAGGCATATACAGTATACTGTATAGTAAGGACAAGACAGTTCTTAAAGCCTAGTTTTCCCTCCACTAACATACATTTTCATGTACTTTAAGCTACTGTGTAATTGCGGGTTGGTTTTTAATAAGTAACATTCGGATAACAAATCAATTTTGCACCACAGGCTGGTTCAATAAGTACAATGCTAGATGTTGTTCAAGCCTAGGTTTCATTCCACTCACACACCTCTACCCCAGCTGCTTCTTTTCATCTGTCAATACTAGGGGTGAGGTTGTCAGTTAATGTCTCTAACTGTGACCCTTAGGTCCAGATCTCTACCACTCTCGTCCTCCCAGGGGGCACACTCTTTGGCCCTCAGGGGCCTCCAAGGGCCCCTCTCTCGCTACAACAGCCTGGAGTACTCAACATCATCGATTTCTCTCAACACGCTCTCTCCTTCACTGCATCTCCTCCACCAGTCCCTCTGTGGCTGAACAACCTTGTTAGAACTGTAAAAATAGAAACAAGACCAAAAAGAGGGGGAGAGAAAGAAGGAAGGTGAGAAAAAAGAAGGGAGGGGTGAGGGATGAAGAGAGGTGAGGAACAAGACCAAAGAGAGGAGGGAGTCAAAAATGAGGGATGGAGGGAGGGAGAGAGGGAGAGAAGGGAAGGAAGAGGGTGAGAAAAGATAGTGAAGGAGGCCGGCAGGGGTGAGGAGAGGGGGAGGAATGAGAGTGAAGGAGGTCGGGAGGGGTGAGAAGAGGGGGAGGAAAGCCAGCCAAGTTGTGTCTCTCAGGGGCCCGAGGCTTCAGCTGTGTAGGGGAGAGTGATTATACAGGTCTCCGCTTCCGTCGCTGATTAGCAACGACCTCTCAGGTCATAGGGAGGTTATAACATGTGTGAGGCAGCTATGACCTTGTTCTCTTTAATCATGGCTGCTAGAATAAGTTCCAAGTTTTCAGCCGTTTCAAGCTTCTCTTTGCTAATGAAATTAAAATGTTCTCTTCCTTCTAGCAGCCCTTTGTTCCTCAGTATTTCCCAAACAGAACTAAATATAGATCAAGAAATGAGTTCAAGTAACCCTCAAAATCTTTGATATGTTTTAGCAGTCTATGATCCAACAAAAGTCTGTTATCCGACAATCAAACTGAACACCGATTAAATGATCCGTCAACAATATATTGTATCTTTGAGTGGATTTGTGAAGAAAGTAAACTTTCTTCCGAGCTTCACACACGCACATTCCCTTTTGATACTCAAGTGTGCTCTAGTTCTCTTAAGAAACATAAAACATACATTTATCTTAGGAGAAGTTTCATTCGAATCCATTATCATCAAAACTTTAATGGCATATCCGATATCTGTAGATCGTGTCGAGGAGGTGGCGTGGAACTAGACATTTCTCATTCCTGTTACCACAGGGCTTGCGTCTCAAATGGCGCCCTATTCCCTATATAGTGCACTACTTTTTTGTACTTTTAGTGCACTGTTTAGGGAATAGGGTGCCATTTGAGATACATGCCTGGTATTCAGCATTAAACACTAATAGTGTTTCCAACCTTCTTGTCTTCAAATCAATAACAAGCTTCTATGATTCCTACTTTCCTCTTAAATAAATTGGGAATTAATCGTGTTATATTCTCCTTCTCCTCCTCCTCCTCTTCCTCCACCTCCTCCACTTCCTAACTTTCACATTGTCTCTATCTGTTTTATTGTAGGTTAACTTTTGTCCGCTCAGTAATGGAATAGAATGGAGTCAGTGGCCTGCATATCGACTTGTTTGTCCATCTACGATTCAGTGCACTCCGAGGTACTGAAGCATCGCTTCACGTTGCACATTAGGTTTGAAATGAGAAGGGTTGGGATTGGGCAAGCTGACTGTGCACCAATGATATATGAGTCATTTGTTGTGAATGTACATACAGTGCCAGATGAGATTGTAATTAGGATAATGATGAATCTGATCTCATTTGTGAAGTGCCGCCCTCTCAAATTTAACGCCGACAAAACCTTACTTTTGGCAGAGTGAATAGAAATGACATTTCCTCTGTGTGGGACAGACCAATGTATAATGTATAATGTATAATGTATAATGCATAATGCATAATGCATAATGCATAATGTATAATGCATAATGCATAATGCATAATGTATAATGTATAATGCATAATGCATAATAATGTATAATGCATAATGCATAATGTATAATGTATAATGTATAATGCATAATGCATAATGCATAATGTATAATGCATAATGCATAATGCATAATGCATAATGTATAATGTATAATGCATAATGCATAATGCATAATGTATAATGCATAATGCATAATGCATAATGTATAATGCATAATGCTGCATAATGCATAATGCTGCATAATGTATAATGCACAATGCATAATGCACAATGCATAATGTATAATGCATAATGCATAATGTATAATGTATAATGCATAATGCATAATGCATAATGTATAATGTATAATGCATAATGCATAATGCATAATGTATAATGTATAATGCATAATGCATAATGCACAATGCATAATCTATAATGTATAATGCATAATGCATAATGCATAATGTATAATGTATAATGCATAATGCATCATAATGTATAATGTATAATGTATAATGTATAATGCATAATGTATAATGTATAATGTATATATATATATGTATAATGTATAATGTATAATGAATAATGTATATCATGTATAATGTATAATGTATAATGTATAATGTATAATGCATAATGCATAATGTATAATGTATAATGTATAGTATAATGTATAATGTATAATGTATAATGTATAATGAATAATGTATAATGTATAATGTATAATGTATAATGTTCAACAGTTTTTTACAACACACACTTACACACTCACACTCACGCAAGCTTGCACGGTTCTAGCCTTTTGGGGTCCCTAAGTGAGATTTTGTTGTGGGCCCCCTGCCAATTTGCCGGCTAAACATTTTAGTGGCCACCTTCTTGACAGCGGAGAGAAACATGTCACATTTTTAAGTTAATTTTCTGCAATTCTACACCTTTTGCCATGGAGTGTAGAGAAAATGTTGCCGTTTTAAAGCAAGTCTTTTGCAATTCTATACATTTTCCCATGTGGTGGAGATCATTTTCATCCGTTTTAAAGATCATTTCCTGAAATTCAAAGATTTTGCCATATACTTATGCCATAATATCTGAGTGTCACTAACAAAATCAATGGGGCCCCCCAGAAAATCAGGGGCCCCCCTGAAGGCCAAGTTTAGATTAATTCAGACTAATTTACTCATCTAAAAAATGTTAGTGAGTGGCAATTGAGTGACATAACAAAATGGAAACTGCTGCACCTTGTATATTCTACTATTGTACCCCCCCCCATGCCTTAAGCTGGGCACACACTCGCACACACGCACACACACACAGACACACACTGGCAACTACACACACTCGCAAGCACACACTAGCAAGCACACACATACACACACACACACACAGAACCCCGAACCTACATCCCCCAAAACCCACACAAACATACACCACTCTACACAGACTCTGTTCTGTTCCAATAACAATATGTATGTGTCAGGCTCAGTTCCAGAGCAGGGCCATGGATCTATCATTAGTTAATTGCAGGTGTCTAATGCCGGGTGGTGAGGAGAGAACAGGTGTGTGTGGAGGTCAGGCGTCTCTCATCTCAATCCTCGACTTTGGCGATGTCATTTACAAAATAGCCTCCAATACCCTACTCAACAAATTGGATGCAGTCTATCACAGTGCAATCCGTTTTGTCACCAAAGCCCCATATACTACCCACCATTGCGATCTGTACGCTCTCATTGGCTGGCCCTCGCTTCATACTCGTCGCCAAACCCACTGGCTCCATGTCATCTACAAGACCCTGCTAGGTAATGTCCCCCCTTATCTCAGCTCGCTGGTCACCATAGCATCACCCACCTGTAGCACACGCTCCAGCAGGTATATCTCTCTAGTCACCCCCAAAACCAATTCTTTCTTTGGCCGTCTCTCCTTCCAGTTCTCTGCTGCCAATGACTGGAACGAACTACAAAAATCTCTGAAACTGGAAACACTTATCTCCCTCACTAGCTTTAAGCACCAACTGTCAGAGCAGCTCACAGATTACTGCACCTGTACATAGCCCACCTATAATTTAGCCCAAACAACTACCTCTTTCCCAACTGTATTTAATTTATTTATTTATTTTGCTCCTTTGCACCCCATTATTTTTATTTCTACATTGCACATTCTTCCATTGCAAAACTACCATTCCAGTGTTTTACTTGCTATATTGTATTTACTTTGCCACCATGGCCTTTTTTGCCTTTACCTCCCTTCTCACCTCATTTGCTCACATTGTATATAGACTTGTTTATACTGTATTATTGACTGTATGTTTGTTTTACTCCATGTGTAACTCTGTGTCGTTGTATCTGTCGAACTGCTTTGCTTTATCTTGGCCAGGTCGCAATTGTAAATGAGAACTTGTTCTCAACTTGCCTACCTGGTTAAATAAAGGTGAAAAAAATAAAATAAAATCCACACTAGATAAACAGTGCTTTAACTGCTATAAACCAAACACCAGGCTCCTGACGTCTAGTGGAGTCTCTCTGCTGTTCTACTGGCAGTCAGCCCAGACTATACAGTCTACAGGACAGGCTGGAGAGTTGGTTAACTTACTGACTGACTGGTACAGACTACAGGACAGGCTGGATGGTTGACTGACTGGTACAGACTACAGGACAGGCTGGATGGCTGACTGACTGACTGGTACAGACTACAAGATAGGCTGGATGGTTGACTGACTGGTACAGACTACAGGACAGGCTGGATGGCTGACTGACTGACTGGTACAGACTACAAGATAGGCTGGATGGTTGACTGACTGGTACAGACTATAGGACAGGCTGGATGGCTGACTGACTGACTGGTACAGACTACAAGATAGGCTGGATGGTTGACTGACTGGTACAGACTACAGGATAGGCTGGATGGCTGACTGACTGACTGGTACAGACTACAAGATAGGCTGGATGGTTGACTGACTGGTACAGACTACAGGACAGGCTGAATGGTTGACTGACTGGTACAGACTACAGGATAGGCTGGATGGCTGACTGACTGACTGGTACAGACTACAAGATAGGCTGGATGGTTGACTGACTGGTACAGACTATAGGACAGGCTGGATGGCTGACTGACTGGTACAGACTACAGGATAGACTGGATGGTTGACTGAGGACAGACTGGATGGTGGTTGACTGACTGGTACAGACTACAGGATAGACTGGATGGTTGACTGACTGGTACAGACTACAGGATAGACTGGATGGTTGACTGACTGGTACAGACTACAGGATAGACTGGATGGTTGACTGACTGGTACAGACTACAGGATAGACTGGATGGTTGACTGACTGGTACAGACTACAGGATAGACTGGATGGTTGACTGACTGGTACAGACTACAGGATAGGCTGGATGATTGACTGACTGCTGTTCTCTCTGACTAATGCTTTATTCCTTTCTCCTGATCTTTTCTGTCTGTCTGTCTGTCTGTCTGTCTGTCTGTCTGTCTGTCTGTCTGTCTGTCTGTCTGTATCTCTCCCAACAAACCAAAGGATTGGCGAAACTGGTTGGATGAGGTACTGGTTGGATGGCGAACTGGTTGGATGGATGGCGTACTGGTTGGATGGCGTACTGGTTGGATAGCGTACTGGTTGGATGGCGTACTGGTTGGACGGCCTACTGGTTGGATGGCGTACTGGTTGGATGGATGGCTGGTTAGATGGCGTACTGGTGGATGGCGTACTGGTTGGACGGCCTACTGGTTGGATGGCGTACTGGTTGGATGGCGTACTGGTTGGACGGCCTACTGGTTGGATGGCGTACTGGTTGGACGGCCTACTGGTTGGATGGCGTACTGGTTGGATGGATGGCTGGTTAGATGGCGTACTGGTGGATAGCGTACTGGTTGGATGGATGGCTGGTTAGATGGCGTACTGGTGGATGGCGTACTGGTTGGATGGATGGCTGGTTAGATGGCGTACTGGTTGGATGGATGGCTGGTTAGATGGCGTACTGGTGGATGGCGTACTGGTTGGATGGATGGCTGGTTAGATGGCGTACTGGTGGATGGCGTACTGGTTGGATGGCGTACTGGTTGGACGGCCTACTGGTTGGATGGCGTACTGGTTGGATGGATGGCTGGTTAGATGGCGTACTGGTGGATAGCGTACTGGTTGGATGGATGGATGGCTGGTTAGATGGCGTACTGGTGGATGGCGTACTGGTTGGATGGATGGCTGGTTAGATGGCGTACTGGTTGGATGGATGGCTGGTTAGATGGCGTACTGGTGGATGGCGTACTGGATGGATGGCTGGTTAGATGGCGTACTGGTGGATGGCGTACTGGTTGGATGGATGGCTGGTTAGATGGCGTACTGGTGGATGGCGTACTGGTTGGATGGATGGCTGGTTAGATGGCGTACTGGTGGATGGCGTACTGGTTGGATGGATGGCTGGTTAGATGGCGTACTGGTGGATGGCGTACTGGTTGGATGGATGGCTGGTTAGATGGCGTACTGGGGGATGGCGTACTGGTTGGATGGATGGCTGGTTAGATGGCGTACTGGTGGATGGCGTACTGGTTGGATGGATGGCTGGTTAGATGGCGTACTGGGGGATGGCGTACTGGTTGGATGGATGGCTGGTTAGATGGCGTACTGGTGGATGGCTAACTGACTGACTGATTTACTGTATGCTCTTTTTGACCCAGGATTCTCTCTCTCTCTCTCTCTCAATTCAATTCAATTCAATTCAATTCAAGGGGCTTTATTGGCATGGGAAACATGTGTTAACATTGCCAAAGCAAGTGAGGTAGATAATATACAAAAGTGAAATAAACAATCAAAATTAACAGTAAACATTACACATACAGAAGTTTCAAAACAATAAAGACATTACAAATGTCATATTATACATGTATATATACAGTGTTGTAACAATGTACAAATGGTTAAAGTACACAAGGGAAAATAAATAAGCATAAATATGGGTTGTATTTACTGGTTGCCCTTTTCTTGGGGCAACAGGTCAAAAATCCTGCTGCTGTGATGGCACACTGTGGAATTTCACCCAGTAGATATGGGAGTTTATCAAAATTGGATTTGTTTTCAAATTCTTTGTGGATCTGTGTAATCTGAGGGAAATATGTATCTCTAATATGGTCATACGTTGGACAGGAGGTTAGGAAGTGCAGCTCAGTTTCCCACCATATTTTGTGGGCAGTGTGCACATAGCCTGTCTTCTCTTGAGAGCCAGGTCTGTCTACGGCGGCCTTTCTCAATAGCAAGGCTATGCTCACTAAGTCTGTACATAGTCAAAGCTTTCCTTAAGTTTGGGTCAGTCACAGTGGACAGGTATTCTGCCACTGTGTACTTTCTGTTTAGGGCCAAATACATTCTAGATTGCTCAGTTTTTTTGTTAATTCTTTCCAATGTGTCAAGTAATTATCTTTTTGTTTTCTCATGATTTGGTTGGGTCTAATTGTTTTGCTGTCCTGGGGCTCTGTGGGGTGTGTTTGTGAACAGAGCCCCAGGGCCAGCTTGCTTAGGGGACTCTTCTCCAGGTTCATCTCTCTGTAGGTGGTGGCTTTGTTATGGTTGGTTTGGGAATCACTTCCTTTTTGGTGGTTGTAGAATTTAACAGCTCTTTTCTGGATTTTGATAATTAGTGGGTATCGGCCTAATTCTGCTCTGCATGCATTATTTGGTGTTTTACGTTGTACAGAGAGGATATTGTTGCAGAATTTTGTATGCAGAGTCTCAATTTGGCGTTTGTCCCATTTTGTGAAGTCTTGGTTGGTGAGCGGACCCCAGACCTCACAACCGTAAAGGGCAATGGGCTCTATGACAGACTCAAATATTTTTAGCCAGATCCTAATTGGTATTTTGAAATTTATGTTCCTTTTGATGGCATAGAATGCCCTTCTTGCCTTGTCTCTCAGATCTCTCTCTCTCTCGCTCATTGTTTATTACACAGGTTTGGCCTTCCTCCTAGGTATTGTGTCGGTTATGTTTTGATGTCAGCCTCTGAATAGCGAAGTCTCAGTATTTAGTCTGCACAACTTGTCTGTCTGAGATTGTCTCTGAGCTCCTTATTTGTCTCGTTCCAGGCTAGTGGCACCACCCTCCCTCTCTACCGTAGCTGGGTACAGTAGTCACACTAGTGTAGAGACAATAAGCCAAGCCAGTGTGTGAGGAAGCTGCCTACTCGGAGTCAGTCTCACACACACACACACACACACACACACACACACACACACACACACACACACACACACACACACACACACACACACACACACACACACACACACACACACACACACACACACACACACACACACACACACTGTCAAGGTCCCCCTGTCCTTAGCCCATAGCCACTGGACATCTGCGCTCCTGTTGTCCAACCAGATTAAGATTGTTAACTACAATCCCCCCCAGCACTCAGTCACTCGCATGACTATTAGAAAGCCCAGACAATTCCATGCAGCAGACCAGCAAACAGTTTGTATGTGTAAGTGCGTGTGTGTGTGTGTGTGTGTGTGTGTGTGTGTGTGTGCCTGTGTCCGCCCTGTGTGTCTGTGCGTATGTGCATGCCTGTGTGTGTGCATGTGTCCGCCCTGTGTGTCTGTGCGTACGTGCATGCCTGTGTGCGTGCCTGTGTCCACCCTGTGTGTCTGTGCGTACGTGCATGCCTGTGTGTGTGCATGTGTCCGCCCTGTGTGTCTGTGCGTACGTGCATGCCTGTGTGCGTGCCGGTGTCCTCCCTGTGTGTCTGTGCGTACGTGCATGCCTGTGTGCGTGCCTGTGTCCGCCCTGTGTGTCTGTGCGTACGTGCATGCCTGTGTGCGTGCCTGTGTCCGCCCTGTGTGTCTGTGCGTACGTGCATGCCTGTGTGCGTGCCTGTGTCCGCCCTGTGTGTCTGTGCGTATGTGCATGCCTGTGTGTGTACGACTCTGATCCAGACTGATTAAACGATCCAGAGGCGTATTTCAGACCAATATGATTATTTGATGAGCCAATCCAACAGAGCATCGCTGGCAAATGACTCTTTGATGAATAAATGACTCTTTGATGAATAAATGACTCTTTTGATGAATCAGCCCAGCATTGCAGTTCTTCAGTTATGAATATGAATGTGATTATTTTATTAGTTAATCAGACAGCCCATTCTATTTCAGGCCAACGTACTGTAACTCTATGATGGGGAGAAGAAATCAGTGGAGAAACTCATTCTATCACAAAGTTCATGATTAAGTCTCTCTAAACAGCAGCTGTGTCGTGTTAGAGTTTCTCTCCTGTCCTCAGTGCTTAGACAGAGCCTTTAAAGGCATTACAAAGTTATTCAATTACCATTAAAGAAAAAACATCTCTTACTAAATCGCTTCTCTCTTAGACCATACATGTAAACAGCACGATATCTCACTCTGAACAGTAGGCCTGTATACTGTACACATCTGCCACTTCCTCGTTTATACCGATGGCTCTATCCCATTGGCTAACGGGCCATGTTCACCAGAGTAAGCCGAGTGTGTCTTATTAATGTGTTGTTGTTGCTGACTTTGAAGCAAGGTAATGACACGAGCATCACTCAAAATCACATTACCAGATCTCTCTCTCTCTCTCTCTCTCTCTCTCTCTCTCTCAGAGCCAATCGTGTGGTAAACGACAGGGGGAAATGTAGTGTGAAACCGCTGGACCAGTGTGCATGGGGAAGGTTAATACAGCCCACTAAATGGCTAAAGGGGAGACTGGTTACTATAGGTAGCCGGCACCATAGACATATAATTACTAAAAAGGTCATTCCAAGGCAGTTTACTTACTTCTTCCCTGTCTTTGGCAACAGCTTGTGCCCTGTACCTCTTCCGGCTCATCCACTATTGTCGACTACTCCTTTTATAAATAACAGCGCGAAAAGGACAGAGAGTTAGCACCATAGAATTACAATTACTAGAATGGACATTCCCATTCAAGTCGAGAAAGGGAGGGAAGGAAGGAGGGAGGGAGGACGAGATTTGATCAGTGCAGGAAGGTAAGACAATGGTCCTCTGGAAACCACAGGAGAAGAGAGAGAGAGAGAGGAGGCGAGAGTGTTTTCACTGTGTTCCTCTTATGATGTCTGTACAGTATAACAATGCTAAGGTCATACTGCAGATTCAAAAGAATGTTCAGTGGACATTATGCTTCACATTTTTCAGTATGAATTTGAGTTTTCTATGCAGGAACGGATTATCTTTTCATTGTTCTGTTCTAATCTATTCAATGTCTGCTCTTTGAGGATTCCGTTGACTCAATGGTGAGGTAACTAAATCAGTAAGAAAGAAGTAACAAGACATTTTGATCTTACCACTTGATATCACCATATTGATCATATGGGCGACGCACAACACTGTTAAACCACACTAGCCTTTCAGTGTCACTGTGGTAGAACGATCCTGTGATCAGGCGCTTAGCGTCAATCTAGCAAAGAGCTGAGTTACATATGACAACCTCTCCTAGAGGCGCAAAAATTATTTCGGAATTCTCGGCACAAGGCTAGAAATCAAATCAAATCCAATTTTATTTGTCACATACACATGGTTAGCAGATGTTAATGCGAGTGTAGCGAAATGCTTGTGCTTCTAGTTCCGACAATGCAGTGATAACCAACAAGTAATCTAACTAACAATTCCAAAACTACTGTCTTATACAGTGTAAGGGGATAAAGAATATGTACATAAGGATATATGAATGAGTGATGGTACAGAGCAGCATACAGTAGATGGTATCGAGTACAGTATATACATATGAGATGAGTATGTAGACAAAGTAAACAAAGTGGCATAGTTAAAGTGGCTAGTGATACATGTATTACATAAGGATGCAGTCGATGATGTAGAGTACAGGATGCATATGAGATGAATAATGTAGGGTAAGTAACATTATATAAGGTAGCATTGTTTAAAGTGGCTAGTGATATATTTACATCATTTCCCATCAATTCCCATTATTAAAGTGGCTGGAGTTGGGTCAGTGTCAATGACAGTGTGTTGGCAACAGCCACTCAATGTTAGTGGTGGCTGTTTAACAGTCTGATGGCCTTGAGATAGAAGCTGTTTTTCAGTCTCTCGGTCCCAGCTTTGATGCACCTGTACTGACCTCGCCTTCTGGATGATAGCGGGGTGAACAGGCAGTGGTTCGGGTGGTTGATGTCCTTGATGATCTTTATGGCCTTCCTGTAACATCGGGTGGTGTAGGTGTCCTGGAGGGCAGGTAGTTTGCCCCGGTGATGCGTTGTGCAGACCTCACTACCCTCTGGAGAGCCTTACGGTTGAGGGCGGAGCAGTTGCCGTACCAGGCGGTGATACAGCCCGCCAGGATGCTCTCGATTGTGCATCTGTAGAAGTTTGTGAGTGCTTTTGGTGACAAGCCTAATTTCTTCAGCCTCCTGAGGTTGAAGAGGCGCTGCTGCGCCTTCTTCACGACGCTGTCAGTGTGAGTGGACCAATTCAGTTTGTCTGTGATGTGTATGCCGAGGAACTTAAAACTTGCTACCCTCTCCACTACTGTTCCATCGATGTGGATAGGGGGGTGTTCCCTCTGCTGTTTCCTGAAGTCCACAATCATCTCCTTAGTTTTGTTGACGTTGAGTGTGAGGTTATTTTCCTGACACCACACTCCGAGGGCCCTCACCTCCTCCCTGTAGGCCGTCTCGTCGTTGTTGGTAATCAAGCCTACCACTGTTGTGTCGTCCCCAAACTTGATGATTGAGTTGGAGGCGTGCGTGGCCACGCAGTCGTGGGTGAACAGGGAGTACAGGAGAGGGCTCAGAACGCACCCTTGTGGGGCCCCCGTGTTGAGCATCAGCGGGGAGGAGATGTTGTTGCCTACCCTCACCACCTGGGGGCGGCCCGTCAGGAAGTCCAGTACCCAGTTGCACAGGGCGGGGTCGAGACCCAGGGTCTCGAGCTTGATGACGAGCTTGGAGGGTACTATGGTGTTGAATGCCGAGCTGTAGTCAATGAACAGCATTCTCACATAGGTATTCCTCTTGTCCAGGTGGGTTAGGGCAGTGTGCAGTGTGGTTGAGATTTCATCGTCTGTGGACCTATTTGGGCGGTAAGCAGACTGGTATAGGGATTGATTGAATATGTCCGTAAACACACCGGCCAGCTGGTCTGCGCATGCTCTGAGGGCGCGGCTGGGGATGCCGTCTGGGCCTGCAGCCTTGCGAGGGTTAACACGTTTAAATGTCTTACTCACCTCGGCTGCAGTGAAGGAGAGTGGCACTGTATTGTCCTCAAAGCGGGCAAAAAAGTTATTTAGTCTGCCTGGGAGCAAGACATCCTGGTCCGTGACTGGGCTGGGTTTCTTCTTGTAGTCTGTGATTGACTGTAGACCCTGCCACATGCCTCTTGTGTCTGAGCCGTTGAATTGAGATTCTACTTTGTCTCTGTACTGACGCTTGGCTTGTTTAATAGCCTTGCGGAGGGAATAGCTGCACTGTTTGTTTTCGGTCATGTTGCCAGACACCTTGCCCTGATTAAAAGCAGTGGTTCGCGCTTTCAGTTTCACGCGAATGCTGCCATCAATCCACGGTTTCTGGTTAGGGAATGTTTTTATCGTTGCTATGGGAACGACATCTTCAACGCACGTTCTAATGAACTCGCACACCGAATCAGCGTATTCGTCAATATTTTTATCTGACGCAATACGAAACATGTCCCAGTCCACGTGATGGAAGCAGTCTTGGAGTGTGGAGTCAGCTTGGTCTGACCAGCGTTGGACAGACCTCAGCGTGGGAGCCTCTTTTTTCAGTTTCTGCCTGTAGGCAGGGATCAACAAAATGGAGTCGTGGTCAGCTTTTCCGAAAGGGGGGCGGGGCAGGGCCTTATATGCGTCGCGGAAGTTAGAGTAACAGTGATCCAGGGTTTTACCACCCCTGGTTGCGCAATCGATATGCTGATAAAATTTAGGGAGTCTTGTTTTCAGATTAGCTTTGTTAAAATCCCCAGCTACAATGAATGCAGCCTCCGGATAAATGGTTTCCAGTTTGCAAAGAGTTAAATAAAGTTCGTTCAGAGCCATCGATGTGTCTGCTTGGGGGGGGGATATATATACGGCTGTGATTATAATCGAAGAGAATTCTCTTGGAAGATAATGCGGTCTACATTTGATTGTGAGGAATTCTAAATCAGGTGAACAGAAGGATTTGAGTTCCTGTATGTTTCCTTCATCACACCATGTCTCGTTAGTCATGAGGCATACGCCCCCGCCACTCTTCTTACCAGAAAGATGTTTGTTTCTGTCGGCGCGATGCGTGGAGAAACCCGTTGGCTGCACCGCATCGGATAGCGTCTTCCCAGTAAGCCATGTTTCCGTGAAGCAGAGAACGTTGCAGTCTCTGATGTCCCTCTGGAATACTACCCTTGCTCGGATTTCATCAACCTTGTTGTCAAGAGACTGGACATTGTCAAGAAGAATGCTGGGGAGTGGTGCATGATGTGCCCTTGTCCTGAGTCTGACCAGAAGACCGCTACGTTTCCCTCTTTTTCGGAGTCGTTTCCTTGGGTCGCTGCATGCGATCCATTCCGTTGTCCTGTTTGTAAGGCAGAACACAGGATCCGCGTCGCGGAAAACATATTCTTGGTCGTACTGATGGTGAGTTGACGCTGATCTTATATTCAGTAGTTCTTCTCGACTGTATGTAATGAAACCTAAGATGACCTGGGGTACTAATGTAAGAAATAACACGTAAAAAAACTAAAAACTGCATAGTTTCCTAGGAACGCGAAGCGAGGCGGCCATCTCTGTCGGCGCCGGAAGTAACAAGGAGATAGGGGACCCGCGGTTCGGAATGCCAATGGCTGTCCCGTGGGGACATCTCTCTCTCTCTCTCTCTCTCTCTCTCTCTCTCTCTCTCTCTCTCTCTCTCCCCCTCTCTTTCTCTTTCTATCTCTCACTCTCTCCCTCCTTCTCCCTCTCCTCTCCTTTCCCCCACTCCCCATTTCCCCTTTAGTTGTCAGGGGGGAGTCAAGTGCTCAATGCTACGTGTCTCTCTCTCATCTCTCCCCTCCCCTCTCCTCCTCTCCCTCTCTCCCCTGTCGCTACCTCTACTTGTCAGGGGGGAGTAAAGTGCTCAAGGCTACATGTGTTGTAGTAGAAGTGTGGGAATCAGGGAGAACACCAAGGTTAAAAGGAAAGGCATGTAGAGGACCCTAGGCGACGCCGTACGTGCGCCGTGTATCGCAGGTTACATTATTTCACACCACTTCTTTTAGAAGCATCTATCTATATCTGTAGGGACAGGAGCTCTTTTCCTGGTCAGATCTTGCAGTCAGGCAAAACTCCAGTCCCTATCTCGGAATTGACTATCTAATAGAAACACACACATCTATATTCATTGTCACATTCTCACCGACAGGGGTTGGAGGTTAGTTTCTACATTGTGCCTGGCAGGGTTTATGGTACTGTATGCGCAAAAGCATGAACAACACGCTACCCGGCATCAAACGCACTGTTTATGTTCCTGTCACATTGACTTGAAGCACTATGCATCATGCATTATCTATTAGACTAGATGTGTGTTGTGCGTCCCAAATGACACCCTATTACTCATCTGGTGCACTACTTTTGACCAGGGCCTGTGGGTCTGTGGTAAAAAAATAAAAATAAAGTAGTGCACTATGTAGGGAATAGGGTGCCATTTGGGATGCAGTGGAATGTTGTTTACCACTATGAGCACGGTGTATATTTTATGAGGATGACCATACAGTGATACAACCGTATAAGGTTTCACATAGGCTTGAAGTATCAGTATCACTCACAATTTTCTCATCTCAACTTTTCCTGATTTGATTTGTATGAGGTGTCCAGTGAGGATGGTGTGCTGCATTGTCAAACCATGTGGAATGTAGTTTGATTCCTCCCTTTTTGTACAATTACTTCATGGTGAAATCGTTGTCAAGAAACTACAACAAATGGTGTATTATTTTCAGAAAGGGAAACACCCACATGCGCTTATTTTTTATTATTATTATTATTTTTTTTTACCTTTATTTAACTAGGCAAGTCAGTTAAGAACAAATTCTTATTTTCAATGATGGCCTAGGAACAGTGGGTTAACTGCCTGTTCAGGGGCAGAACGACAGATGTGTACCTTGTCAGCTCGGGGATTTGAACTTGCAACCTTTCGGTTACTAGTCCAACGCTCTAACCACTAGGCTACCCTGCCGCCCCTATGCTAGAGCTGGTTCAATTAGGGTGTAACCATGTAACCGATGGTTATGGATGAAGACGGTCATGAAAATAAAATAACCATCTTAAATATGTATATATATATACATATCTCATGTTTATTCCCGCTCTCCCTCCCCGGTGCGTGACGTCAGCAGTTGTCTCAGCATTACGCACACCTGCCATCATCGTTACGCGCACCTGCGCCTCATGACACTCAGCTGGACTAGGCATTATTGACTCTGTTTCTGTTTCATGTCTGTACGCTTTTAGAGTTTCTTGTTTTGAACTATGTTCTATTTATTATTAAATTTGCACTCCCAGTACTTGCTTCCCGACTCCCAGAGTACACGTTACAATATACAGTATATATATATATTACGAACAGCAGACTGTTTGTTCCCAAGCAAGTTGTTGTGGCAAACGATGATTGGAATGAGCTTGGAACCTCTAACCCTGGCAATTTGACTGGTAAACTCTTTGGTACACTCGCAATGGGTAAACGCACGCACGCACGCACGCACGCACGCACGCACACACACACGCACGCACGCACACACACACACACACACACACACACACACACACACACACACACACACACACACACACACACACACACACACGAACACACACGAACACACACCAGAGATGAAAACTGATTTGAACACCACTTTCCAAGAAGCAGCAGAGCAGAGGTTGCAAATAAGGAATTTATTTAGCTAATCAATGAACAGCCAGCTACATCAAAAGCACCAGTCCATCTCCCCTACGCTCTCCCTCCCCAAGGTTATCGGTCTCGACTCTGTGATGGTCAATGAATGTCAATCCAGAAAATGGAGTTCACAAGCGCCGGTGAAGCACTGAACAGGCAGCAGACAACCTGTCCAGTTAACGAGAGCCCAGTGCCCTGAGGAGATGAGAAGCGGAAAAAACAGACAAGCCCACTAAGCTACATACAGTGATGCCCAAAACCAGTTCATCGTAAGTTGAGACAATATACCTTCTGCCTCTCCGCAGTACAGTCTAGACTCAATTGTCCCCAAATAACTGTTCTTCCCTAAGAAGTAACGATAGAATTAGCTGATGCCAATGAGATGTGTACATGGACAATGCAAAGACAACATAAAATAGGGTTAATAGCATGTAAGTCAATCATTTTCAGGGTTTTTTAGGGGTACATCAGGAGAGGAGTCGGAGCTAAAATGTCTGCTCAGCCCAAAGCCCACTCGCTCTATATATGTAATGTATACAATAACTATGTATTAATACTATGATCCTCCCATTCTATGGAATGCCCACTGCCCTCATATGTCATGTCTGCAAAAATGTTTTACTTGGTTCTTCAATGACAGACGGAACAGATCAAGTTCAAGTTGATTCTATACAAGTAAAGACCAACATAATCCAAATGATCATATGGAATGTGCTCGGGCTCCATGATGGAGAAAAAAAACATGGTTCTCAAACAGTTAAAGCGATTGTCGGCCGATGTGGTTTTCTTGCGAGAGTTTCATTTTTTTAAAGGAGAAATGTAGCATTTAAAGAGGAGCTGGGTTTGAGAGGTCAATGCTGCCACCTACTGTAGTAACAGCAGAGTTGTAAACATCCTGATAAATAAGAATATATCATATTTCCCTTATATCCCAGCACATGGACCAAGAAAGCCATTTTCTAATGTTGACTTGTACCTTACATGGTTAACAATACACATCAATTTCATTGTAATCTGGTGTTTTTAGATAGACTTCAAGATATATTAGATCAAATCCAGACAATAACTATTATTTTAGCAGGTGACCTAAATCATACATTGGATAAGATTGACATACATCGTAATAGAAAAGGCACATATTGGGAGCCTCCAAAGACATAAAAACATCATCTCTACAAATGATTTGCAGGACACCTGGGGATTACTATTCCAAACTACAAAAGACTGTTCCTTTTTTTTCTCAAAGTAAGAAACACTGTTCAAGAATCAACTACATTTTTATTTCCAAAAATACACTCAACAATTTACTGGGTGAAAAAATTTATGATATAGTGATATCGGATCATTCTCGTGTTTAATTACACCGATAGAAAATACATTTAGTGACAGAGATTGGAGAATGAACAGAGCACATCTTCTGGACCCGAAATGTATTAAATACGTTAAAAAAAAAACTTTACTATTATAATGTAGACATAGAGGACAGAGAAAAGATGACCCCTGATATCATTTGGGATGCTTTTAAGGCATACATTAGGGGGATGATTATCTCATACTCGGCAAATGTTCAATTTGATTGAGAATTTTAAAGAAAAATTAAATCCCTATCTTAGAAAAAGCCTATAAAAAATCTTTACAAGGTAAAGGAAATAACATTGAACAATAACACTGAATTTAAGCAGGAATCATTACTTTTGAAGAGAGCCAACAACTACAGGTTAAACTCAAATAAAGCACACTACTTATTGATGGCAAATAAAGATGGTAAATGTCTTGCAGCAAAACAAATACATTCTAAACCAGTACATTTCTTAAGATAAAGATACAAAAGCAGTTAATGACCATTTTAAAAGCTTCTATGAAAATGTATACAAATCAGAATGAAACAACAGTTGGACGCATCCTATAGCCTTCTTAGACTCAACAACTCTGAAGAAATTATAAGCAGACAAAAAAGAATCACTAATAACAGAGGTCTTTTATGGCTTTCCCATATAATTATATTCAACATTTTGGGACAAAGTAGCCCCCCTATTTACACAAATGGCAACACACGTCACTCAATTCAATACTTCCTAGTATCATGCATCAGACAGTTATTTCAGTTAAATTAAAACCAGGAAAATCTGGAAAGACCACTGCTGTAATCAATTGTGACAATAAAATATTAGCAAAGCTTATAGCAATAAAATGGCAAAAGTTATACCAGACCTGATACATATCAATCAAACAGGGTTTATTAAAAATAGACATTTACAAATACAAGAGCATGTTTCAGCTTAATACAATACGTAAAAAAAAAGAAGACATAGATTTATCAATAATTGTCACGTTCTGACCTTAGTTCCTTTGTTTTGTCTTTGTTTTAGTATGGTCAGGGCGTGAGTTGGGGTGGGCAGTCTATGTTTATTTTTCTATGTTGGTTTTTGTGTTCGGCCTAGTATGGTTCTCAATCAGAGGCAGGTGTCGTTAGTTGTCTCTGATTGACAATCATACTCAGGTAGCCTTTTTCCACCTGGGTTTCGTGGGTGTTTATTTTCTGTTCAGTGTTTTTCCAGCACCATTCAGGACTGTTCGTTTGTTTTTTTATTTATTGTTTAAGTGTTCAAGTACTTTATTAAAGAATATGGACACTTACCACGCTGCACCTTGGTCCTCACCTCCTTCCACCTACGACGACGCTCGTTACAGTACTAAAATGATAATATATGCAGATAATACGATATCTGATGAAATTGCCTTAGAAAGGGGAACAGGTCATGGATGTCCCCTCTACCCCCTCCTGTTTGTACTGGCAATTGAACCGCTTCCAGAAATAATTAGACACAAACATAACAGTTATCCATATCGATAAACATGAATATATACTAATGATCTCCTAATATACCTGGCCAATATTAAAAACTCAATGCCCCCTTTCTAATTTTTTTTTTTAGAATACTACAAAATATCAGGATATTAAATGAATGTGGAAAACTCCCCAAAAAATGGCAATAGGAAAAAGAGAAAAGAATAACTCAATCTACAGTGATCCTTTATGTGGACCACAACAAAAATGAAATACTTAGGATGCTTAATAAGTGACAAGAAACAACAAATATCTGAAAACTTTATTCCATTACTCAAACATATGAAAGCAGATCTACTTAAATGGAATAATCTTCCCATAAATCTTAAAGGTAGAATAAACGTCTTTAGAATGACATGGCTGCCAAAGTTTATGCATTTGTTTTTGGTAATACCAATTACCCCCCCAAGACATTCTTTAAAAATGTATAATCGGTCATAACAGACTTTATATGGGCAAATAAAACTCATAGGTTAATTAGGAAAGTTTTACATCTTCCGAAGTCTGAGGGTGGTTTTAACCTTCCAGACATGGAATTATGTCAACTCGCTGCCCAAGGCTTTTACTTGCAACAAATAGTTAAATGCACTAAATAGGAACATGTGCATTCTCATCCCCAGAATATTTAATGTGGTCATTTTCAAAGCATAAAGCTAAGAACATTAACAACTTCATAGTGAAGAACACTATAACGATACAGAAGAAAATGAAAGGTATTGTACAAGAACCAACATCACTCCCTAAAAACACAATGTTATGGAACAATCCTCGGATAGCTTTTCCGAATTCACCGATTTTATTTGACCTGAGCTGCCTGTTCAGGGGCAGAACGACAGATTTGTACCTTGTCAGCTTGGGGATTTGGGGATTTGAACTTGCAACCTTCCAGTAAATTGGTCCACATGGAAAACTAAAGGATTAAGCGTAAATGTTTTGTTAGCTGTAATTTCGTTAGTTATGCTCCAATTTTCTCTCCATCTAAAGGCATTGAAACCGTAAATTACTTGGTAACAGGAAATACATTTACAGTTGAAGTCGGAAGAATACATACACATTTAAACTCCGTTTTTTACAATTCCTGACATTTAATCAGAGTAAAAAATCCCTGTCTTAGGTCAGTTACGATCACCACTTTATTTTAAGAATGTGAAATGTCAGAATAATAGCAGAGATAATTATTTATTTCAGCTTCTATTTCTTTCATCACATTCCCAGTGGGTCAGAAGTTTACATACATACAATTAGTATTTGGTAGCATTGCCTTTAAATGGTTTAACTTGGGTCAATCGTTTTGGGTAGCCTTCCACAAGCTTCCCACAATAAGTTGGGTGAATTTTGGCCCATTCCTCCTGACAGAGCTGGTGTAACTGAGTCAGGTTTGTAGGCCTCCTTGCTCGCACACGCCTTTTCAGTTCTGCCCACACATTTTCTATAGGATCGAGGTCAGGGCTTTGTGATGACCATTCCAATACCTTTACTTTTGACACAACTTTGGAAGTATGCTTGGGGTCATTGCCCATTTGGAAGACCAATTTGTGACCAAGCTTTAACTTCCTGACTGATGTCTTGAGATGTTGCTTCAATATATCCACATAATTGTCCGTCCTCATGAAGCCATCTATTTTGTAAAGTGCACCAGTCCCTCCTGCAGCAAAGCACCCCCACAACATGATGCTGCCACCCCCGTGCTTCACGGTTGGGATGGTGTTCTTCGGCTTGCAAGCCTCCCCCTTTTTCCTCAAAACATAATGATGGTCATTATGGCCAAACAGTTATATTTTTGTTTCATCAGACCAGAGGACATTTCTCCAAAAAGTACGATCTTTGTCCCCATGTTCAGTTGCAAACCTAGCAAACCTAGTCTGGCTTTTTTATGGCGGTTTTGGAGCAGTGGCTTATTCCTTGCTGTCGATATAGGACTCATTTTACTGTGGATATAGATACTTTTGTACCCTTTTCCTCCAGCGTCTTCACAAGGTGCTTTGCTGTTGTCCTGGGATTTATTTGCACTTTTTCGCACCAAAGTACATTCATTTCTAGGAAACAGAATGTGTCTTCTTCCTGAGCGGTATGATGGCTGCGTGGTCTCATGGTGTTTATACTTGCATACTATTGTTTGTACAGATGAGCGTGGTACCTTCCTGCTCCCAAGGATGAACCAGACTTGCAGAGGTCTATATTTTCTTTTCTGAGGTCTTGGATGATTTCTTTTGATTTTCCCATTATGTCAAGCAAAGAGGCACTGAGTATGAAGGTAGGCCTTGAAATACATCTGCAGGCACACCTCCAATTGAGTCAAATGATGTCAATTAGCCTATCAGAAGCTTCCAAAGTCATGCCATCTTTTTCTGGAATTTTCCAATCTGTTTAAAGGCACAGTCAACTTAGTGTATGTAAACTCACCCACTGGAATTGTGACACAGTGAGTTATAAGTGAAATAATCTGTCTGTAAACAATTGTTGGAAAAATTACTTGTGTCATGCACAAAGTGGATGTCCTAACTGACTTGCCAAACTATAATTTGTTAACAAGACATGGAGTGGTTGAAAAATGAGTTTTAATGACTCCAACCTAAGTGTATGTAAACTTCCGACTTCAACTGTATCCATGACAAAATTAAAAAGCAATTTTGAAGTGACCATGTCAAACACATGCAAATCAAAAGTTACATATCGCGACATTTCTATTTTAAATCTTTTGGACATCAGAGCAACTTTGAGGGAATCTCAGTTGATTCAGAAAAGGATGTTCACAGAGGGAAGATGTACAAACCTTCCAGAGAGCCTATCCAACTATTGGAACCAAGACTTAAAAAAGAACTGATGTTGGCACAAGATGGAGGGAATGTTGGAGCATAACTAACCAAATTACAGCTGACAAAACATTTACGCTTAATCCAGTATCAACTAATGTATACAATTTATTATACTTGAGATCAAATTCACAAATTCTGCAGCACAACGGCAGTCGTGTCTTAAGTGTAAAACAAGAAGTGACTCAATAATGTATGCTTTCTGGGAATGCTATAAAGTCCGGAAGTTGTGGGCAGAGCTAGAAAGTTGGCCGTCTGAAGTATTACAATGTAAACTTACTGTGAATCCGTCTATCTGCATATTTCAAGACATGACATGTGGGTGGTAGTGAGATACCTAATGGGCTGGACAATTCTCTTCTCATCACTCATCTTGAAAAAATGTATACTACAAACTTGGAAATCAATCAATCAGCCATCATTAACACAATTGAAGAATCTAATGATTTATTAGTTAAATATTTTAATAGCACTGTAACGGCATTCTTCCTCCTCTTCTGATGAGGAGTAGCGAGAAGGATCGGAGGACCAATGCGCAGCGTGGTAAATGTCCATAACGTTTATTTTAAGACATAAACTGAACACTATGAAATACAAAACAATAAACGTGAACAAAAAACGAAACAGTACCGTGTGGCAACAAACACTCACACGGAAACAAACACCCACAAACCAAAAGTAAAACCCAGGCTACCTAAGTATGATTCTCAATCAGAGACAACTAACGACACCTGCCTCTGATTGAGAACCA
Organism: Oncorhynchus nerka; assembly: GCF_034236695.1. Classification (NCBI taxonomy): domain Eukaryota; kingdom Metazoa; phylum Chordata; class Actinopteri; order Salmoniformes; family Salmonidae; genus Oncorhynchus; species Oncorhynchus nerka. The sequence continues at coordinate 1,186,590 of NC_088416.1, forward strand.
TACTAGGCTGAACTCAAAAGCCCAACATAGAAAAACACACATAGACTGCCCACCCCAACTCACGCCAAGACCATACTAAATAAAGAAAAAACAAAGGAAATAAAGGTCAGAACGTGACAAGCATGAGCGACCGAAGAAAAACACGCTTGTACAACAATAATGCAGGCACTAGGGATGGGGGTGTGGGCAGATGGGGGTGTGTGTGCGGGTCTGGGCAGATCAGATGTATTATTGTTTGTGTGTCTGTAAGTTGTTGTTCGTTTGTTTCTGGAGTAAAAACAAATACAAAATGTCAAAATGTCATTTCCTGTAACAGTGGTGCTTTGTGGGTAGGAAAATATGGTTTATGGTCACGAAAAGCTTTCTTGTGTGTGTGTGTGTGTGTGTGTGTGTGTGTGTGTGTGTGTGTGTGTGTGTGTGTGTGTGTGCGTGTGTGTGCGTGTTTGTGCACGTGTGTGTGAATTTGTCTTTCTCTGTGTGTTCGTGCCTGTGTGGGCATGTGTATGTAAGTGCATGTGTGCATGCATGAGTGAATTTATGTGTGTTACAATCTCTTAAGTGCTTAGAGTTTCTTCTTTTTTGGCAATAAAGCATTATTCATTACCAGATGGAGAGTGGAGATAAGGGTCTTCTCATTTACCGGGTTAGGGCTCTGGATCGAACTCTCATCACATCACATCCTCTTGTCTTTTCTGCTGAGAGCACAGTGTTTTTATCTCTTTCAAACCCCCACACACATACAGTATGTTACACACATACAGTATATTACAACAAACAGTATATTACACACATACAGTATATTACAACATACAGGATATTACAACATACAGGATATTACAACAAACAGTATATTACAACATACAGGATATTACACACATACAGTATATTACAACAAACAGTATATTACAGCATACAGGATATTACACACATACAGTATATTACAACAAACAGTATATTACAGCATACAGGATATTACACACATACAGTATATTACAACAAACAGTATATTACAGCATACAGGATATTACAACAAACAGTATATTACAACATACAGGATATTACAACAAACAGTACAGTATATTACAACAAAAACAGTATATTACAACATACAGGATATTACAACATACAAGATATTACACACATACAGTATATTACAACAAACAGTATATTACAGCATACAGGATATTACACACATACAGTATATTACAACAAACAGTATATTACAGCATACAGGATATTACAACAAACAGTATATTACAACATACAGGATATTACACACATACAGTATATTACAACAAACAGTATATTACAACATACAGGATATTACAACATACAAGATATTACACACATACAGTATATTACAACAAACAGTATATTACAACATACAGGATATTACACACATACAGTATATTACAACAAACAGTATATTACAACAAACAGGATATTACACACATACAGTATATTACAACAAACAGTATATTACACACATACAGGATATTACACACATACAGTATATTACAACAAACAGTATATTACAGCAAACAGGATATTACACACATACAGTATATGACAACAAACAGTATATTACACACATACAGGATATTACACACATACAGTATATTACAACATACAGTATATTACAATATACAGGATATTACACACACACACAGTATATTACAACATACAGGATATTACAGCAAACAGGATATTACACACATACAGTATATTACAACATACAGTATATTACACACATACATATATTACACACATACAGTATATTACACGCATACAGTATATTACAGCATACAGGATATTACACACATACATATATTACACACATACAGTATATTACAGCATACAGGATATTACACACATACAGTATATTACAACATACAGGATATTACACACATACAGTATATTACAACAAACAGTATATTACAACATACAGGATATTACACACATACAGTATATTACAACAAACAGTATATTACAACATACAGGATATTACACACATACAGTATATTACACACATACATATATTACACAGATACAGTATATTACACACATACTTAAATTACACACATACAGTATATTACACACATACATATATTACACACATACAGTATATCACACACATACAGTACATTACACACATAGACATGGTAGACATGGTCTGAACGGAAGTACATACACACACAAATGCAAATATTCGTACACATACACTCACGCAGGCCAGCATGAGCACACACACACACACACACACACACACACACACACACACACACACACACACACACACACACACACACACACACACACACACACACACACACACACACACACGCACACGCGCACACGCACACGCACACGCACACGCACACACTGGGGAAAGATCCAATCTCTTATCCCCACTGTGATTTCTCCTTCTGCATAATCAAGCATGTTCACATTTATCCATGCGTAGCAGCATGTAATAAACAACATTCACATTCATGTTCCCAAAATGACATGGTTTACCATCGACATTCCCATCCCATCCCTACTACCCAAACATCCTCTGTTTATGAAACAGACACCCAAAATCCTTAAATCCCAAAACAAATTAAAGTTCGCTGGAACACAACCTACTATCACGTCTCTGAACATAACCTACTATCACGTCTCTGAACAGAACCTACTATCACGTCTCTAAACACAACCTTTTATCACGTCTCTGAACACAACCTACTATCACGTCTCTAAACACAACCTTCTATCACGTCTCTGAACACAACCTACTATCACGTCTCTAAACACAACCTACTATCACGTCTCTAAACACAACCTACTATCACGTCTCTGAACACAACCTACTATCACGTCTCTGAACACAACCTACTATCACATCTCTGAACACAACCTGCTATCACATCTCTGAACGCAACCTGCTATCACCTCTCTGAACACAACCTTTAATCACGTCTCTGAACACAACCTACTATCACGTCTCTGAACACAACCTACTATCACGTCTCTAAACACAACCTACTATCACGTCTCTGAACACAACCTACTATCACGTCTCTGAACACAACCTACTATCACGTCTCTGAACACAACCTTTATCACGTCTCTGAACACAACCTTTTATCACGTCTCTGAACACAACCTTTTATCACGTCTCTAAACACAACCTTTTATCACGTCTCTAAACACAACCTACTATCACGTCTCTGAACACAACCTACTATCACGTCTCTAAACACAACCTACTATCACGTCTCTGAACACAACCTACTATCACGTCTCTGAACACAACCTACTATCACGTCTCTGAACACAACCTACTATCACGTCTCTGAACACAACCTACTATCACGTCTCTGAACACAACCTTTTATCACGTCTCTGAACACAACCTACTATCACGTCTCTGAACACAACCTACTATCACGTCTCTGAACACAACCTACTATCACGTCTCTGAACACAACCTACTATCACGTCTCTGAACACAACCTACTATCACGTCTCTGAACACAACCTACTATCACGTCTCTGAACACAACCTACTATCACGTCTCTGAACACAACCTACTATCACGTCTCTGAACACAACCTACTATCACGTCTCTGAACACAACCTTTTATCACGTCTCTGAACACAACCTACTATCACGTCTCTGAACACAACCTACTATCACGTCTCTGAACACAACCTACTATCACGTCTCTGAACACAACCTACTATCACGTCTCTGAACACAACCTACTATCACGTCTCTGAACACAACCTACTATCACGTCTCTGAACACAACCTACTATCACGTCTCTGAACACAACCTACTATCACGTCTCTGAACACAACCTACTATCACGTCTCTGAACACAACCTACTATCACGTCTCTGAACACAACCTACTATCACGTCTCTGAACACAACCTACTATCACGTCTCTGAACACAACCTACTATCACGTCTCTGAACACAACCTACTATCACGTCTCTGAACACAACCTACTATCACGTCTCTGAACACAACCTACTATCACGTCTCTGAACACAACCTACTATCACGTCTCTGAACACAACCTACTATCACGTCTCTGAACACAACCTACTATCACGTCTCTGAACACAACCTACTATCACGTCTCTGAACACAACCTACTATCACGTCTCTAACACAACCTACTATCACGTCTCTGAACACAACCTACTATCACGTCTCTGAACACAACCTACTATCACGTCTCTGAACACAACCTACTATCACGTCTCTGAACACAACCTACTATCACGTCTCTGAACACAACCTACTATCACGTCTCTGAACACAACCTACTATCACGTCTCTGAACACAACCTACTATCACGTCTCTGAACACAACCTACTATCACGTCTCTGAACACAACTATCACGTCTCTGACACAACCTATCACGTCTCTGAACACAACCTACTATCACGTCTCTGAACACAACCTACTATCACGTCTCTGAACACAACCTACTATCACGTCTCTGAACACAACCTACTATCACGTCTCTGAACACAACCTACTATCACGTCTCTGAACACAACCTACTATCACGTCTCTGAACACAACCTACTATCACGTCTCTGAACACAACCTACTATCACGTCTCTGAACACAACCTACTATCACGTCTCTGAACACAACCTACTATCACGTCTCTGAACACAACCTACTATCACGTCTCTGAACACAACCTACTATCACGTCTCTGAACACAACCTACTATCACGTCTCTGAACACAACCTACTATCACGTCTCTGAACACAACCTACTATCACGTCTCTGAACACAACCTACTATCACGTCTCTGAACACAACCTACTAACACAACCTACTATCACGTCTCTGAACACAACCTACTATCACGTCTCTGAACACAACCTACTATCACGTCTCTGAACACAACCTACTATCACGTCTCTGAACACAACCTACTATCACGTCTCTGAACACACACCTACTATCACGTCTCTGAACACAACCTACTATCACGTCTCTGAACACACAACCTACTATCACGTCTCTGAACACAACCTACTATCACGTCTCTGAACACAACCTACTATCACGTCTCTGAACACAACCTTTTATCACGTCTCTGAACACAACCTACTATCACGTCTCTGAACACAACCTACTATCACGTCTCTGAACACAACCTACTATCACGTCTCTGAACACAACCTACTATCACGTCTCTGAACACAACCTACTATCACGTCTCTGAACACAACCTACTATCACGTCTCTGAACACAACCTACTATCACGTCTCTGAACACAACCTACTATCACGTCTCTGAACACAACCTACTATCACGTCTCTGAACACAACCTACTATCACGTCTCTGAACACAACCTTTATCACGTCTCTGAACACAACCTACTATCACGTCTCTGAACACAACCTACTATCACGTCTCTGAACACAACCTACTATCACGTCTCTGAACACAACCTACTATCACGTCTCTGAACACAACCTACTATCACGTCTCTGAACACAACCTACTATCACGTCTCTGAACACAACCTACTATCACGTCTCTGAACACAACCTACTATCACGTCTCTGAACACAACCTACTATCACGTCTCTGAACACAACCTACTATCACGTCTCTGAACACAACCTACTATCACGTCTCTGAACACAACCTACTATCACGTCTCTGAACACAACCTACTATCACGTCTCTGAACACAACCTACTATCACGTCTCTGAACACAACCTACTATCACGTCTCTGAACACAACCTACTATCACGTCTCTGAACACAACCTACTATCACGTCTCTAAACACAACCTCTCTGAACACAACCTACTATCACGTCTCTGAACACAACCTACTATCACGTCTCTGAACACAACCTACTATCACGTCTCTGAACACAACCTACTATCACGTCTCTGAACACAACCTACTATCACGTCTCTGAACACAACCTACTATCACGTCTCTGAACACAACCTACTATCACGTCTCTGAACACAACCTACTATCACGTCTCTGAACACAACCTACTATCACGTCTCTGAACACAACCTACTATCACGTCTCTGAACACAACCTACTATCACGTCTCTGAACACAACCTACTATCACGTCTCTGAACACAACCTACTATCACGTCTCTGAACACAACCTACTATCACGTCTCTGAACACAACCTACTATCACGTCTCTGAACACAACCTACTATCACGTCTCTGAACACAACCTACTATCACGTCTCTGAACACAACCTACTATCACGTCTCTGAACACAACCTACTATCACGTCTCTGAACACAACCTACTATCACGTCTCTGAACACAACCTACTATCACGTCTCTAAACACAACCTACTATCACGTCTCTAAACACAACCTACTATCACGTCTCTGAACACAACCTACTATCACGTCTCTGAACACAACCTACTATCACGTCTCTGAACACAACCTACTATCACGTCTCTGAACACAACCTACTATCACGTCTCTGAACACAACCTACTATCACGTCTCTGAACACAACCTACTATCACGTCTCTGAACACAACCTACTATCACGTCTCTGAACACAACCTACTATCACGTCTCTGAACACAACCTACTATCACGTCTCTGAACACAACCTACTATCACGTCTCTGAACACAACCTACTATCACGTCTCTGAACACAACCTACTATCACGTCTCTGAACACAACCTACTATCACGTCTCTGAACACAACCTACTATCACGTCTCTGAACACAACCTACTATCACGTCTCTGAACACAACCTACTATCACGTCTCTGAACACAACCTACTATCACGTCTCTGAACACAACCTACTATCACGTCTCTGAACACAACCTACTATCACGTCTCTAACACAACCTACTATCACGTCTCTAAACACAACCTACTATCACGTCTCTGAACACAACCTACTATCACGTCTCTGAACACAACCTACTATCACGTCTCTGAACACAACCTACTATCACGTCTCTGAACACAACCTACTATCACGTCTCTGAACACAACCTACTATCACGTCTCTGAACACAACCTACTATCACGTCTCTGAACACAACCTACTATCACGTCTCTGAACACAACCTACTATCACGTCTCTGAACACAACCTACTATCACGTCTCTGAACACAACCTACTATCACGTCTCTGAACACAACCTACTATCACGTCTCTGAACACAACCTACTATCACGTCTCTGAACACAACCTACTATCACGTCTCTGAACACAACCTACTATCACGTCTCTGAACACAACCTACTATCACGTCTCTGAACACAACCTACTATCACGTCTCTGAACACAACCTACTATCACGTCTCTGAACACAACCTACTATCACGTCTCTGAACACAACCTACTATCACGTCTCTGAACACAACCTACTATCACGTCTCTGAACACAACCTACTATCACGTCTCTGAACACAACCTACTATCACGTCTCTGAACACAACCTACTATCACGTCTCTGAACACAACCTACTATCACGTCTCTGAACACAACCTACTATCACGTCTCTGAACACAACCTACTATCACGTCTCTGAACACAACCTACTATCACGTCTCTGAACACAACCTACTATCACGTCTCTGAACACAACCTACTATCACGTCTCTGAACACAACCTACTATCACGTCTCTGAACACAACCTACTATCACGTCTCTGAACACAACCTACTATCACGTCTCTGAACACAACCTACTATCACGTCTCTGAACACAACCTACTATCACGTCTCTGAACACAACCTACTATCACGTCTCTGAACACAACCTACTATCACGTCTCTGAACACAACCTACTATCACGTCTCTGAACACAACCTACTATCACGTCTCTGAACACAACCTACTATCACGTCTCTGAACACAACCTACTATCACGTCTCTGAACACAACCTACTATCACGTCTCTGAACACAACCTACTATCACGTCTCTGAACACAACCTACTATCACGTCTCTGAACACAACCTACTATCACGTCTCTGAACACAACCTACTATCACGTCTCTGAACACAACCTACTATCACGTCTCTGAACACAACCTACTATCACGTCTCTGAACACAACCTACTATCACGTCTCTGAACACAACCTACTATCACGTCTCTGAACACAACCTACTATCACGTCTCTGAACACAACCTTTTATCATCTCTGAACACAACCTCTCTACAACCTACTATCACGTCTCTGAACACAACCTACTATCACGTCTCTGAACACAACCTACTATCACGTCTCTGAACACAACCTACTATCATGTCTCTGAACACAACCTACTATCACGTCTCTGAACACAACCTACTATCACGTCTCTGACACAACCTACTATCACGTCTCTGAACACAACCTACTATCACGTCTCTGAACACAACCTTTTATCACGTCTCTGAACACAACCTACTATCACGTCTCTGAACACAACCTACTATCACGTCTCTGAACACAACCTACTATCACGTCTCTGAACACAACCTTATCTAACACGTCTCTGAACTATCACGTCTCTGAACACAACCTACTATCACGTCTCTGAACACAACCTTTTATCACGTCTCTGAACACAACCTACTATCACGTCTCTGAACACAACCTACTATCACGTCTCTGAACACAACCTACTATCACGTCTCTGAACACAACCTACTATCACGTCTCTGAACACAACCTACTATCACGTCTCTGAACACAACCTACTATCTGAACACAACCTACTATCACGTCTCTGAACACAACCTACTATCACGTCTCTGAACACAACCTACTATCACACAACCTACTATCACGTCTCTGAACACAACCTACTATCACTCTCTGAACACAACCTACACGTCTCTGAACACAACCTACTATCACGTCTCTGAACACAACCTATCACACGTCTCTGAACACAACCTACTATCACGTCTCTGAACACAACCTACTATCACGTCTCTGAACACAACCTACAACACAACTACTATCACGTCTCTGAACACAACCTACTATCACGTCTCTGAACACAACCTTTATCACGTCTCTGAACACAACCTACACAACCTACTATCACGTCTCTGAACACAACCTACTATCACGTCTCTGAACACAACCTACTATCACGTCTCTGAACACAACCTACTATCACGTCTCTGAACACAACCTACTATCACGTCTCTGAACACAACCTACTATCACGTCTCTGAACACAACCTACTATCACGTCTCTGAACACAACCTACTATCACGTCTCTCTGAACACAACCTCTGAACACAACCTACTATCACGTCTCTGAACACAACCTACTATCACGTCTCTGAACACAACCTACTATCACGTCTCTGAACACAACCTACTATCACGTCTCTGAACACAACCTACTATCACGTCTCTGAACACAACCTACTATCACGTCTCTGAACACAACCTACTATCACGTCTCTGAACACAACCTACTATCACGTCTCTGAACACAACCTACTATCACGTCTCTGAACACAACCTACTATCACGTCTCTGAACACAACCTACTATCACGTCTCTGAACACAACCTACTATCACGTCTCTGAACACAACCTACTATCACGTCTCTGAACACAACCTACTATCACGTCTCTGAACACAACCTACTATCACGTCTCTGAACACAACCTTATCACGTCTCTGAACACAACCTACTATCACGTCTCTAACACAACACAACTACTATCACGTCTCTGAACACAACCTACTATCACGTCTCTGAACACAACCTACTATCACGTCTCTGAACACAACCTACTATCACGTCTCTGAACACAACCTACTATCACGTCTCTGAACACAACCTACTATCACGTCTCTGAACACAACCTACTATCACGTCTCTGAACACAACCTACTATCACGTCTCTGAACACAACCTACTATCACGTCTCTGAACACAACCTACTATCACGTCTCTGAACACAACCTACTATCACGTCTCTGAACACAACCTACTATCACGTCTCTGAACACAACCTACTATCACGTCTCTGAACACAACCTACTATCACGTCTCTGAACACAACCTACTATCACGTCTCTGAACACAACCTACTATCACGTCTCTGAACACAACCTACTATCACGTCTCTGAACACAACCTACTATCACGTCTCTGAACACAACCTACTATCACGTCTCTGAACACAACCTACTATCACGTCTCTGAACACAACCTACTATCACGTCTCTGAACACAACCTACTATCACGTCTCTGAACACAACCTACTATCACGTCTCTGAACACAACCTACTATCACGTCTCTGAACACAACCTACTATCACGTCTCTGAACACAACCTACTATCACGTCTCTGAACACAACCTACTATCACGTCTCTGAACACAACCTACTATCACGTCTCTGAACACAACCTACTATCACGTCTCTGAACACAACCTACTATCACGTCTCTGAACACAACCTACTATCACGTCTCTGAACACAACCTACTATCACGTCTCTGAACACAACCTACTATCACGTCTCTGAACACAACCTACTATCACGTCTCTGAACACAACCTACTATCACGTCTCTGAACACAACCTACTATCACGTCTCTGAACACAACCTACTATCACGTCTCTGAACACAACCTACTATCACGTCTCTGAACACAACCTACTATCACGTCTCTGAACACAACCTACTATCACGTCTCTGAACACAACCTACTATCACGTCTCTGAACACAACCTACTATCACGTCTCTGAACACAACCTACTATCACGTCTCTAAACACAACCTACTATCACGTCTCTAAACACAACCTACTATCACGTCTCTGAACACAACCTACTATCACGTCTCTGAACACAACCTACTATCACGTCTCTGAACACAACCTTTTATCACGTCTCTGAACACAACCTTTTATCACGTCTCTAAACACAACCTACTATCACGTCTCTAAACACAACCTACTATCACGTCTCTGAACACAACCTACTATCACGTCTCTGAACACAACCTACTATCACGTCTCTGAACACAACCTACTATCACGTCTCTGAACACAACCTACTATCACGTCTCTGAACACAACCTACTATCACGTCTCTGAACACAACCTACTATCACGTCTCTGAACACAACCTACTATCACGTCTCTGAACACAACCTACTATCACGTCTCTGAACACAACCTACTATCACGTCTCTAAACACAACCTACTATCACGTCTCTGAACACAACCTACTATCACGTCTCTGAACACAACCTACTATCACGTCGTCTCTGAACACAACCTACTATCACGTCTCTGAACACAACCTACTATCACGTCTCTGAACACAACCTACTATCACGTCTCTGAACACAACCTACTATCACGTCTCTGAACACAACCTACTATCACGTCTCTGAACACAACCTACTATCACGTCTCTGAACACAACCTACTATCACGTCTCTGAACACAACCTACTATCACGTCTCTGAACACAACCTACTATCACGTCTCTGAACACAACCTACTATCACGTCTCTGAACACAACCTACTATCACGTCTCTGAACACAACCTACTATCACGTCTCTGAACACAACCTACTATCACGTCTCTGAACACAACCTACTATCACGTCTCTGAACACAACCTACTATCACGTCTCTGAACACAACCTACTATCACGTCTCTGAACACAACCTACTATCACGTCTCTGAACACAACCTACTATCACGTCTCTGAACACAACCTACTATCACGTCTCTGAACACAACCTACTATCACGTCTCTGAACACAACCTACTATCACGTCTCTGAACACAACCTACTATCACGTCTCTGAACACAACCTACTATCACGTCTCTGAACACAACCTACTATCACGTCTCTAAACACAACCTACTATCACGTCTCTGAACACAACCTACTATCACGTCTCTGAACACAACCTACTATCACGTCTCTGAACACAACCTACTATCACGTCTCTGAACACAACCTACTATCACGTCTCTGAACACAACCTACTATCACGTCTCTGAACACAACCTACTATCACGTCTCTGAACACAACCTACTATCACGTCTCTGAACACAACCTACTATCACGTCTCTGAACACAACCTACTATCACGTCTCTGAACACAACCTACTATCACGTCTCTGAACACAACCTACTATCACGTCTCTGAACACAACCTACTATCACGTCTCTGAACACAACCTACTATCACGTCTCTGAACACAACCTATCACGTATCAACCTACTCACGTCTGAACACAACCTACTATCACGTCTCTGAACACAACCTACTATCACGTCTCTGAACACAACCTACTATCACGTCTCTGAACACAACCTACTATCACGTCTCTGAACACAACCTACTATCACGTCTCTGAACACAACCTACTATCACGTCTCTAAACACAACCTACTATCACGTCTCTGAACACAACCTACTATCACGTCTCTGAACACAACCTACTATCACGTCTCTGAACACAACCTACTATCACGTCTCTGAACACAACCTACTATCACGTCTCTGAACACAACCTACTATCACGTCTCTGAACACAACCTACTATCACGTCTCTGAACACAACCTACTATCACGTCTCTGAACACAACCTACTATCACGTCTCTGAACACAACCTTTTATCACGTCTCTGAACACAACCTTTTATCACGTCTCTAAACACAACCTACTATCACGTCTCTAAACACAACCTACTATCACGTCTCTGAACACAACCTACTATCACGTCTCTGAACACAACCTACTATCACGTCTCTGAACACAACCTACTATCACGTCTCTCTGAACACAACCTACTATCACGTCTCTGAACACAACCTACTATCACGTCTCTGAACACAACCTACTATCACGTCTCTGAACACAACCTACTATCACGTCTCTAAACACAACCTACTATCACGTCTCTGAACACAACCTACTATCACGTCTCTGAACACAACCTACTATCACGTCTCTGAACACAACCTACTATCACGTCTCTGAACACAACCTACTATCACGTCTCTGAACACAACCTACTATCACGTCTCTGAACACAACCTACTATCACGTCTCTGAACACAACCTACTATCACGTCTCTGAACACAACCTACTATCACGTCTCTGAACACAACCTACTATCACGTCTCTGAACACAACCTACTATCACGTCTCTGAAACACAACCTACTATCACGTCTCTGAACACAACCTACTATCACGTCTCTGAACACAACCTACTATCACGTCTCTGAACACAACCTACTATCACGTCTCTGAACACAACCTACTATCACGTCTCTGAACACAACCTACTATCACGTCTCTGAACACAACCTACTATCACGTCTCTGAACACAACCTACTATCACGTCTCTGAACACAACCTACTATCACGTCTCTGAACACAACCTACTATCACGTCTCTGAACACAACCTACTATCACGTCTCTGAACACAACCTACTATCACGTCTCTAAACACAACCTACTATCACGTCTCTGAACACAACCTACTATCACGTCTCTGAACACAACCTACTATCACGTCTCTGAACACAACCTACTATCACGTCTCTGAACACAACCTACTATCACGTCTCTGAACACAACCTACTATCACGTCTCTGAACACAACCTACTATCACGTCTCTGAACACAACCTACTATCACGTCTCTGAACACAACCTACTATCACGTCTCTAAACACAACCTACTATCACGTCTCTGAACACAACCTACTATCACGTCTCTCTCTGAACACAACCTACTATCACGTCTCTGAACACAACCTACTATCACGTCTCTGAACACAACCTACTATCACGTCTCTGAACACAACCTACTATCACGTCTCTGAACACAACCTACTATCACGTCTCTGAACACAACCTACTATCACGTCTCTGAACACAACCTACTATCACGTCTCTGAACACAACCTACTATCACGTCTCTGAACACAACCTACTATCACGTCTCTGAACACAACCTACTATCACGTCTCTGAACACAACCTACTATCACGTCTCTGAACACAACCTACTATCACGTCTCTGAACACAACCTACTATCACGTCTCTGAACACAACCTACTATCACGTCTCTGAACACAACCTACTATCACGTCTCTGAACACAACCTACTATCACGTCTCTGAACACAACCTACTATCACGTCTCTGAACACAACCTACTATCACGTCTCTGAACACAACCTACTATCACGTCTCTGAACACAACCTACTATCACGTCTCTGAACACAACCTACTATCACGTCTCTAAACACAACCTACTATCACGTCTCTGAACACAACCTACTATCACGTCTCTGAACACAACCTACTATCACGTCTCTGAACACAACCTACTATCACGTCTCTGAACACAACCTACTATCACGTCTCTGAACACAACCTACTATCACGTCTCTGAACACAACCTACTATCACGTCTCTGAACACAACCTACTATCACGTCTCTGAACACAACCTACTATCACGTCTCTGAACACAACCTACTATCACGTCTCTGAACACAACCTACTATCACGTCTCTGAACACAACCTACTATCACGTCTCTGAACACAACCTACTATCACGTCTCTGAACACAACCTACTATCACGTCTCTGAACACAACCTACTATCACGTCTCTGAACACAACCTACTATCACGTCTCTGAACACAACCTACTATCACGTCTCTGAACACAACCTACTATCACGTCTCTGAACACAACCTACTATCACGTCTCTGAACACAACCTACTATCACGTCTCTGAACACAACCTACTATCACGTCTCTGAACACAACCTACTATCACGTCTCTGACACAACTTACTATCACGTCTCTGAACACAACCTACTATCACGTCTCTGAACACAACCTACTATCACTTCTCTAAACACAACCTACTATCACGTCTCTGAACACAACCTACTATCACCTCTCTGAACACAAGCTTTTATCACGTCTCTGAACACAACCTTTTATCACGTCTCTAAACACAACCTACTATCACGTCTCTAAATCAACCTACTGTCACGTCTCTGAACACAACCTACTATCACGTCTCTGAACACAACCTACTATCACCTCTCTGAACACAACCTTTTATCACGTCTCTAAACACAACCTACTATCACGTCTCTAAACACAACCTACTATCACGTCTCTGAACACAACCTACTATCACGTCTCTGAACACAACCTACTATCACGTCTCTGAACACAACCTACTATCACGTCTCTGAACACAACCTACTATCACGTCTCTGAACACAACCTACTATCACGTCTCTGAACACAACCTACTATCACGTCTCTGAACACAACCTACTATCACGTCTCTGAACACAACCTACTATCACGTCTCTGAACACAACCTACTATCACGTCTCTGAACACAACCTACTATCACGTCTCTGAACACAACCTACTATCACGTCTCTGAACACAACCTACTATCACGTCTCTGAACACAACCTACTATCACGTCTCTGAACACAACCTACTATCACGTCTCTGAACACAACCTACTATCACGTCTCTAAACACAACCTACTATCACGTCTCTGAACACAACCTACTATCACGTCTCTGAACACAACCTACTATCACGTCTCTGAACACAACCTACTATCACGTCTCTGAACACAACCTACTATCACGTCTCTGAACACAACCTACTATCACGTCTCTGAACACAACCTACTATCACGTCTCTGAACACAACCTACTATCACGTCTCTGAACACAACCTTTTATCACGTCTCTGAACACAACCTACTATCACGTCTCTGAACACAACCTACTATCACGTCTCTGAACACAACCTACTATCACGTCTCTGAACACAACCTACTATCACGTCTCTGAACACAACCTACTATCACGTCTCTGAACACAACCTACTATCACGTCTCTGAACACAACCTACTATCACGTCTCTGAACACAACCTACTATCACGTCTCTGAACACAACCTACTATCACGTCTCTGAACACAACCTACTATCACGTCTCTGAACACAACCTACTATCACGTCTCTGAACACAACCTACTATCACGTCTCTGAACACAACCTACTATCACGTCTCTGAACACAACCTACTATCACGTCTCTGAACACAACCTACTATCACGTCTCTGAACACAACCTACTATCACGTCTCTGAACACAACCTACTATCACGTCTCTGAACACAACCTACTATCACGTCTCTGAACACAACCTACTATCACGTCTCTGAACACAACCTACTATCACGTCTCTGAACACAACCTACTATCACGTCTCTGAACACAACCTACTATCACGTCTCTGAACACAACCTACTATCACGTCTCTGAACACAACCTACTATCACGTCTCTGAACACAACCTACTATCACGTCTCTGAACACAACCTACTATCACGTCTCTGAACACAACCTACTATCACGTCTCTGAACACAACCTACTATCACGTCTCTGAACACAACCTACTATCACGTCTCTGAACACAACCTACTATCACGTCTCTGAACACAACCTACTATCACGTCTCTGAACACAACCTACTATCACGTCTCTGAACACAACCTACTATCACGTCTCTGAACACAACCTTTATCACGTCTCTGAACACAACCTACTATCACGTCTCTGAACACAACCTACTATCACGTCTCTGAACACAACCTACTATCACGTCTCTGAACACAACCTACTATCACGTCTCTGAACACAACCTACTATCACGTCTCTGAACACAACCTACTATCACGTCTCTGAACACAACCTTTAATCACGTCTCTGAACACAACCTACTATCACGTCTCTAAACACAACCTACTATCACGTCTCTGAACACAACCTACTATCACGTCTCTGAACACAACCTACTATCACGTCTCTGAACACAATCTACTATCACGTCTCTGAACACAACTTACTATCACGTCTCTGAACACAACTTACTATCACGTCTCTGAACACAACCTACTATCACGTCTCTGAACACAACCTACTATCATGTCTCTGAACACAACCTACTATCACGTCTCTAAACACAACCTACTATCACGTCTCTGAACACAACCTACTATCACGTCTCTGAACACAACCTACTATCACGTCTCTGAACACAACCTACTATCACGTCTCTGAACACAACCTACTATCACGTCTCTGAACACAACCTACTATCACGTCTCTGAACACAACCTACTATCACGTCTCTGAACACAACCTACTATCACGTCTCTGAACACAACCTACTATCACGTCTCTGAACACAACCTACTATCACGTCTCTGAACACAACCTACTATCACGTCTCTGAACACAACCTACTATCACGTCTCTGAACACAACCTACTATCACGTCTCTGAACACAACCTACTATCACGTCTCTGAACACAACCTACTATCACGTCTCTGAACACAACCTACTATCACGTCTCTGAACACAACCTACTATCACGTCTCTGAACACAACCTACTATCACGTCTCTGAACACAACCTACTATCACGTCTCTGAACACAACCTACTATCACGTCTCTGAACACAACCTACTATCACGTCTCTGAACACAACCTACTATCACGTCTCTGAACACAACCTACTATCACGTCTCTGAACACAACCTACTATCACGTCTCTGAACACAACCTACTATCACGTCTCTGAACACAACCTACTATCACGTCTCTGAACACAACCTACTATCACGTCTCTGAACACAACCTACTATCACGTCTCTGAACACAACCTTTAATCACGTCTCTGAACACAACCTACTATCACGTCTCTGAACACAACCTACTATCACGTCTCTAAACACAACCTACTATCACGTCTCTGAACACAACCTACTATCACGTCTCTGAACACAACCTACTATCACGTCTCTGAACACAACCTACTATCACGTCTCTGAACACAACCTACTATCACGTCTCTGAACACAACCTACTATCACGTCTCTGAACACAACCTACTATCACGTCTCTGAACACAACCTACTATCACGTCTCTGAACACAACCTACTATCACGTCTCTGAACACAACCTACTATCACGTCTCTGAACACAACCTTTTATCACGTCTCTGAACACAACCTACTATCACGTCTCTGAACACAACCTACTATCACGTCTCTGAACACAACCTACTATCACGTCTCTAAACACAACCTACTATCACGTCTCTGAACACAACCTACTATCACGTCTCTGAACACAACCTACTATCACCTCTCTGAACACAACCTTTTATCACGTCTCTGAACACAACCTACTATCACGTCTCTGAACACAACCTACTATCACGTCTCTGAACACAACCTACTATCACGTCTCTGAACACAACCTACTATCACGTCTCTGAACACAACCTACTATCACGTCTCTGAACACAACCTACTATCACGTCTCTGAACACAACCTACTATCACGTCTCTGAACACAACCTACTATCACGTCTCTGAACACAACCTACTATCACGTCTCTGAACACAACCTACTATCACGTCTCTGAACACAACCTACTATCACGTCTCTGAACACAACCTACTATCACGTCTCTGAACACAACCTACTATCACGTCTCTGAACACAACCTACTATCACGTCTCTGAACACAACCTACTATCACGTCTCTGAACACAACCTACTATCACGTCTCTGAACACAACCTACTATCACGTCTCTGAACACAACCTACTATCACGTCTCTGAACACAACCTACTATCACGTCTCTGAACACAACCTACTATCACGTCTCTGAACACAACCTTATCACGTCTCTGAACACAACCTACTATCACGTCTCTGAACACAACCTACTATCACGTCTCTGAACACAACCTACTATCACGTCTCTGAACACAACCTACTATCACGTCTCTGAACACAACCTCTCTGAACTATCACGTCTCTGAACACAACCTACTATCACGTCTCTGAACACAACCTACTATCACGTCTCTGAACACAACCTACTATCACGTCTCTGAACACAACCTTTTATCACGTCTCTGAACACAACCTACTATCACGTCTCTGAACACAACCTACTATCACGTCTCTGAACACAACCTACTATCACGTCTCTGAACACAACCTACTATCACGTCTCTGAACACAACCTACTATCACGTCTCTGAACACAACCTACTATCACGTCTCTGAACACAACCTACTATCACGTCTCTGAACACAACCTACTATCACGTCTCTGAACACAACCTACTATCACGTCTCTGAACACAACCTACTATCACGTCTCTGAACACAACCTACTATCACGTCTCTGAACACAACCTACTATCACGTCTCTGAACACAACCTTTAACACATCACGTCTCTGAACACAACCTACTATCACGTCTCTGAACACAACCTACTATCACGTCTCTGAACACAACCTACTATCACGTCTCTGAACACAACCTACTATCACGTCTCTGAACACAACCTACTATCACGTCTCTGAACACAACCTACTATCACGTCTCTGAACACAACCTACTATCACGTCTCTGAACACAACCTACTATCACGTCTCTGAACACAACCTACTATCACGTCTCTGAACACAACCTACTATCACGTCTCTGAACACAACCTACTATCACGTCTCTGAACACAACCTACTATCACGTCTCTGAACACAACCTACTATCACGTCTCTGAACACAACCTACTATCACGTCTCTGAACACAACCTACTATCACGTCTCTGAACACAACCTACTATCACGTCTCTGAACACAACCTACTATCACGTCTCTGAACACAACCTCTATCACGTCTCTGAACACAACCTACTATCACGTCTCTGAACACAACCTACTATCACGTCTCTGAACACAACCTACTATCACGTCTCTAAACACAACCTACTATCACGTCTCTGAACACAACCTACTATCACGTCTCTGAACACAACCTACTATCACGTCTCTGAACACAACCTACTATCACGTCTCTGAACACAACCTACTATCACGTCTCTGAACACAACCTACTATCACGTCTCTGAACACAACCTACTATCACGTCTCTGAACACAACCTACTATCACGTCTCTAAACACAACCACGTCTCTGAACACAACCTTTTATCACGTCTCTGAACACAACCTACTATCACGTCTCTGAAACACAACCTACTATCACGTCTCTGAACACAACCTACTATCACGTCTCTGAACACAACCTACTATCACGTCTCTGAACACAACCTTTTATCACGTCTCTAAACACAACCTTTTATCACGTCTCTGAACACAACCTACTATCACGTCTCTGAACACAACCTACTATCACGTCTCTGAACACAACCTACTATCACGTCTCTGAACACAACCTACTATCACGTCTCTGAACAACAACCTACTATCACGTCTCTGAACACAACCTACTATCACGTCTCTCTGAACACAACCTACTATCACGTCTCTGAACACAACCTACTATCACGTCTCTGAACACAACCTACTATCACGTCTCTGAACACAACCTACTATCACGTCTCTGAACACAACCTACTATCACGTCTCTGAACACAACCTACTATCACGTCTCTGAACACAACCTTATCACGTCTCTGAACACAACCTACTATCACGTCTCTGAACACAACCTACTATCACGTCTCTGAACACAACCTACTATCACGTCTCTGAACACAACCTACTATCACGTCTCTGAACACAACCTACTATCACGTCTCTGAACACAACCTACTATCACGTCTCTGAACACAACCTTTTATCACGTCTCTGAACACAACCTACTATCACGTCTCTGAACACAACCTACTATCACGTCTCTGAACACAACCTACTACTATCATCACGTCTCTGAACACAACCTTTTATCACGTCTCTGAACACAACCTACTATCACGTCTCTGAACACAACCTACTATCACGTCTCTGAACACAACCTACTATCACGTCTCTGAACACAACCTACTATCACGTCTCTGAACACAACCTTTAATCACGTCTCTGAACACAACCTACTATCACGTCTCTGAACACAACCTACTATCACGTCTCTGAACACAACCTACTATCACGTCTCTGAACACAACCTACTATCACGTCTCTGAACACAACCTACTATCACGTCTCTGAACACAACCTACTATCACGTCTCTGAACACAACCTACTATCACGTCTCTGAACACAACCTACTATCACGTCTCTGAACACAACCTACTATCACGTCTCTGAACACAACCTTTATCACGTCTCTGAACACAACCTACTATCACGTCTCTGAACACAACCTACTATCACGTCTCTGAACACAACCTACTATCACGTCTCTGAACACAACCTACTATCACGTCTCTGAACACAACCTACTATCACGTCTCTGAACACAACCTACTATCACGTCTCTGAACACAACCTACTATCACGTCTCTGAACACAACCTACTATCACGTCTCTGAAACACACAACCTACTATCACGTCAACCTCTCTGAACAACCTACTATCACGTCTCTGAACACAACCTACTATCACGTCTCTGAACACAACCTACTATCACGTCTCTGAACACAACCTACACTATCACGTCTCTGAACACAACCTACTATCACGTCTCTGAACACAACCTACTATCACGTCTCTGAACACAACCTACTATCACGTCTCTGAACACAACCTACTATCACGTCTCTGAACACAACCTACTATCACGTCTCTGAACACAACCTACTATCACGTCTCTGAACACAACCTACTATCACGTCTCTGAACACAACCTACTATCACGTCTCTGAACACAACCTACTATCACGTCTCTGAACACAACCTACTATCACGTCTCTGAACACAACCTACTATCACGTCTCTGAACACAACCTACTATCACGTCTCTGAACACAACCTACTATCACGTCTCTGAACACAACCTACTATCACGTCTCTGAACACACAACCTCTATCACGTCTCTGAACACAACCTACTATCACGTCTCTGAACACAACCTACTATCACGTCTCTGAACACAACCTACTATCACGTCTCTGAACACAACCTACTATCACGTCTCTGAACACAACCTACTATCACGTCTCTGAACACAACCTACTATCACGTCTCTGAACACAACCTACTATCACGTCTCTGAACACAACCTACTATCACGTCTCTGAACACAACCTACTATCACGTCTCTGAACACAACCTACTATCACGTCTCTGAACACAACCTACTATCACGTCTCTGAACACAACCTACTATCACGTCTCTGAACACAACCTACTATCACGTCTCTGAACACAACCTACTATCACGTCTCTGAACACAACCTACTATCACGTCTCTGAACACAACCTACTATCACGTCTCTGAACACAACCTTTATCACGTCTCTGAACACAACCTACTATCACGTCTCTGAACACAACCTACTATCACGTCTCTGAACACAACCTACTATCACGTCTCTGAACACAACCTACTATCACGTCTCTGAACACAACCTACTATCACGTCTCTGAACACAACCTACTATCACGTCTCTGAACACAACCTACTATCACGTCTCTGAACACAACCTACTATCTCTGAAACACAACCTACTCTCTGAAACACAACCTACTATCACGTCTCTGAACACAACCTACTATCACGTCTCTGAACACAACCTACTATCACGTCTCTGAACACAACCTACTATCACGTCTCTCTGAACACAACCTACTATCACGTCTCTGAACACAACCTACTATCACGTCTCTGAACACAACCTACTATCACGTCTCTGAACACAACCTACTATCACGTCTCTGAACACAACCTACTATCACGTCTCTGAACACAACCTACTATCACGTCTCTGAACACAACCTACTATCATGTCTCTGAACACAACCTACTATCACGTCTCTAAACACAACCTACTATCACGTCTCTGAACACAACCTACTATCACGTCTCTGAACACAACCTACTATCACCTCTCTGAGCACAACCTACTATCACAACCTACTATCACGTCTCTGAACACAACCTACTATCACGTCTCTGAACACAACCTACTATCACGTCTCTGAACACAACCTTCTATCACGTCTCTGAACACAACCTTTAATCACGTCTCTGAACACAACCTACTATCACGTCTCTGAACACAACCTACTATCACGTCTCTAAACACAACCTACTGTCACGTCTCTGAACACAACCTTTAATCACGTCTCTGAACACAACCTACTATCACGTCTCTGAACACAACCTACTATCACGTCTCTGAACACAACCTACTATCACGTCTCTGAACACAACCTACTATCACGTCTCTGAACACAACCTACTATCACGTCTCTGAACACAACCTACTATCACGTCTCTGAACACAACCTACTATCACGTCTCTGAACACAACCTACTATCACGTCTCTGAACACAACCTACTATCACGTCTCTGAACACAACCTAACACAACCTTATCACGTCTCTGAACACAACCTACTATCACGTCTCTGAACACAACCTACTATCACGTCTCTGAACACAACCTACTATCACGTCTCTGAACACAACCTACTATTTATCACGTCTCTGAACACAACCTACTATCACGTCTCTGAACACAACCTACTATCACGTCTCTGAACACAACCTACTATCACGTCTCTGAACACAACCTACTATCACGTCTCTGAACACAACCTACGTCTCTGAACACAACCTACTATCACGTCTCTGAACACAACCTACTATCACGTCTCTGAACACAACCTACTATCACGTCTCTGAACACAACCTACTATCACGTCTCTGAACACAACCTACTATCACGTCTCTGAACACAACCTGAACACATCTATCACGTCTCTGAACACAACCTACTATCACGTCTCTGAACACAACCTACTATCACGTCTCTGAACACAACCTACTATCACGTCTCTGAACACAACCTACTATCACGTCTCTGAACACAACCTACTATCACGTCTCTGAACACAACCTACTATCACGTCTCTGAACACAACTATCACGTTTATCACAACCCTACTTATCACGTCTCTGAACACAACCTACTATCACGTCTCTGAACACAACCTACTATCACGTCTCTGAACACAACCTACTATCACGTCTCTGAACACAACCTTTTATCACGTCTCTGAACACAACCTTTTATCACGTCTCTGAACACAACCTACTATCACGTCTCTGAACACAACCTACTATCACGTCTCTGAACACAACCTACTATCACGTCTCTGAACACAACCTTTTATCACGTCTCTGAAACACAACCTACTTTATCACGTCTCTGAACACAACCTACTATCACGTCTCTGAACACAACCTACTATCACGTCTCTGAACACAACCTACTATCACGTCTCTGAACACAACCTACTATCACGTCTCTGAACACAACCTACTATCACGTCTCTGAACACAACCTACTATCACGTCTCTGAACACAACCTACTATCACGTCTCTGAACACAACCTTTTATCACGTCTCTGAACACAACCTACTATCACGTCTCTGAACACAACCTACTATCACGTCTCTGAACACAACCTACTATCACGTCTCTGAACACAACCTACTATCACGTCTCTGAACACAACCTACTATCACGTCTCTGAACACAACCTACTAACACAACATCACGTCTCTGAACACAACCTTTATCACGTCTGAACACAACCTACTATCACGTCTCTGAACACAACCTACTATCACGTCTCTGAACACAACCTTTATCACGTCTGAACACAACCTACTATCACGTCTCTGAACACAACCTACTATCACGTCTCTGAACACAACCTACTATCACGTCTCTGAACACAACCTTTATCACGTCTCTGAACACAACCTACTATCACGTCTCTGAACACAACCTACTATCACGTCTCTCTCTGAACACAACCTACTATCACGTCTCTGAACACAACCTACTATCACGTCTCTGAACACAACCTACTATCACGTCTCTGAACACAACCTACTATCACGTCTCTGAACACAACCTACTAACGTCTCTGAACACAACCTACTATCACGTCTCTGAACACAACCTACTATCACGTCTCTGAACACAACCTTATCACGTCTCTGAACACAACCTACTATCACGTTTCTGAACACAACCTACTATCACGTCTCTGAACACAACCTACTATCAACACAACGTCTCTGAACACAACCTACTTATCACGTCACGTCTCTGAACACAACCTACTATCACGTCTCTGAACACAACTTTACTATCACGTCTCTGAACACAACCTACTATCACGTCTCTGAACACAACCTACTATCACGTCTCTGAACACAACCTACTATCACGTCTCTGAACACAACCTACTATCACGTCTCTGAACACAACCTACTATCACGTCTCTGAACACAACCTACTATCACGTCTCTGAACACAACCTACTATCACGTCTCTGAACACAACCTACTATCACGTCTCTGAACACAACCTACTATCACGTCTCTGAACACAACCTACTATCACGTCTCTGAACACACAAACTTTTATCACGTCTCTGAACACAACCTACTATCACGTCTCTGAACACAACCTTTTATCACGTCTCTGAACACAACCTACTATCACGTCTCTGAACACAACCTACTATCTAACACAACCTTATCACGTCTCTGAACACAACCTACTATCACGTCTCTGAACACAACTACTATCACGTCTCTGAACACAACCTACTATCACGTCTCTGAACACAACCTACTATCACGTCTCTGAACACAACCTTTATCAACACAACCTTTATCACGTCTCTGAACACAACCTACTATCACGTCTCTGAACACAACCTACTATCACGTCTCTGAACACAACCTATATCACGTCTCTGAACACAACCTACTATCACGTCTCTGAACACAACCTACTATCACGTCTCTGAACACAACCTTTATCACGTCTCTGAACACAACCTTTTATCACGTCTCTGAACACAACCTACTATCACGTCTCTGAACACAACCTACTATCACGTCTCTGAACACAACCTACTATCACGTCTCTGAACACAACCTACTATCACGTCTCTGAACACAACCTACTATCACGTCTCTGAACACAACCTACTATCACGTCTCTGAACACAACCTTTTATCACGTCTCTGAACACAACCTACTATCACGTCTCTGAACACAACCTACTATCACGTCTCTGAACACAACCTACTATCACGTCTCTAAACACAACCTTTTATCACGTCTCTGAACACAACCTACTATCACGTCTCTGAACACAAACTACTATCACGTCTCTAAACACCCTTCATCACGTCTCTGAACACAACCTACTATCACGTCTCTGAACACAACCTACTATCACGTCTCTGAACACAACCTACTATCACGTCTCTGAACACAACCTACTATCACGTCTCTGAACACAACCTACTATCACGTCTCTGAACACAACCTACTACAACCTTTTATCACGTCTCTGAACACAACCTACTATCACGTCTCTGAACACAACCTACTATCACGTCTCTGAACACAACCTACTATCACGTCTCTGAAACACAACCTTTATCACGTCTCTGAACACAACCTACTATCACGTCTCTGAACACAACCTACTATCACGTCTCTGAACACAACCTACTATCACGTCTCTGAACACAACCTACTATCACGTCTCTGAACACAACCTACTATCACGTCTCTGAACACAACCTTTTATCACGTCTCTGAACACAACCTTTTATCACGTCTCTGAACACAACCTACTATCACGTCTCTGAACACAACCTACTATCACGTCTCTGAACACAACCTACTATCACGTCTCTGAACACAACCTACTATCACGTCTCTGAACACAACCTACTATCACGTCTCTGAACACAACCTACTATCACGTCTCTGAACACAACCTACTATCACGTCTCTGAACACAACCTACTATCACGTCTCTGAACACAACCTACTATCACGTCTCTGAACACAACCTACTATCACGTCTCTGAACACAACCTACTATCACGTCTCTGAACACAACCTACTATCACGTCTCTGAACACAACCTACTATCACGTCTCTGAACACAACCTACTATCACGTCTCTGAACACAACCTACTATCACGTCTCTGAACACAACCTACTATCACGTCTCTGAACACAACCTACTATCACGTCTCTGAACACAACCTACTATCACGTCTCTGAACACAACCTACTATCACGTCTCTGAACACAACCTACTATCACGTCTCTGAACACAACCTACTATCACGTCTCTGAACACAACCTACTATCACGTCTCTGAACACAACCTACTATCACGTCTCTGAACACAACCTACTATCACGTCTCTAAACACAACCTACTATCACGTCTCTGAACACAACCTACTATCACGTCTCTGAACACAACCTACTATCACGTCTCTGAACACAACCTACTATCACGTCTCTGAACACAACCTACTATCACGTCTCTGAACACAACCTACTATCACGTCTCTGAACACAACCTACTATCACGTCTCTGAACACAACCTACTATCACGTCTCTGAACACAACCTACTATCACGTCTCTGAACACAACCTACTATCACGTCTCTGAACACAACCTACTATCACGTCTCTGAACACAACCTACTATCACGTCTCTGAACACAACCTACTATCACGTCTCTGAACACAACCTACTATCACGTCTCTGAACACAACCTACTATCACGTCTCTGAACACAACCTACTATCACGTCTCTGAACACAACCTACTATCACGTCTCTGAACACAACCTATCACGTCTCTGAACACAACCTACTATCACGTCTCTGAACACAACCTACTATCACGTCTCTGAACACAACCTACTATCACGTCTCTGAACACAACCTACTATCACGTCTCTGAACACAACCTACTATCACGTCTCTGAACACAACCTACTATCACGTCTCTGAACACAACCTACTATCACGTCTCTGAACACAACCTACTATCACGTCTCTGAACACAACCTACTATCACGTCTCTGAACACAACCTACTATCACGTCTCTGAACACAACCTACTATCACGTCTCTGAACACAACCTACTATCACGTCTCTGAACACAACCTACTATCACGTCTCTGAACACAACCTACTATCACGTCTCTGAACACAACAACCTACTATCACGTCTCTGAACACAACCTACTATCACGTCTCTGAACACAACCTACTATCACGTCTCTGAACACAACCTACTATCACGTCTCTGAACACAACCTACTATCACGTCTCTGAACACAACCTACTATCACGTCTCTGAACACAACCTACTATCACGTCTCTGAACACAACCTACTATCACGTCTCTGAACACAACCTACTATCACGTCTCTGAACACAACCTACTATCACGTCTCTGAACACAACCTACTATCACGTCTCTGAACACAACCTACTATCACGTCTCTGAACACAACCTACTATCACGTCTCTGAACACAACCTACTATCACGTCTCTGAACACAACCTACTATCACGTCTCTGAACACAACCTACTATCACGTCTCTGAACACAACCTACTATCACGTCTCTGAACACAACCTACTATCACGTCTCTGAACACAACACAAACCTACTATCACGTCTCTGAACACAACCTACTATCACGTCTCTGAACACAACCTACTATCACGTCTCTGAACACAACCTTTATCACGTCTCTGAACACAACCTACTATCACGTCTCTGAACACAACCTACTATCACGTCTCTGAACACAACCTACTATCACGTCTCTGAACACAACCTACTATCACGTCTCTGAACACAACCTACTATCACGTCTCTGAACACAACCTACTATCACGTCTCTGAACACAACCTACTATCACGTCTCTGAACACAACCTACTATCACGTCTCTGAACACAACCTACTATCACGTCTCTGAACACAACCTACTATCACGTCTCTGAACACAACCTACTATCACGTCTCTGAACACAACCTACTATCACGTCTCTGAACACAACCTACTATCACGTCTCTGAACACAACCTACTATCACGTCTCTGAACACAACCTACTATCACGTCTCTGAACACAACCTACTTATCACGTCTCTGAACACAACCTACTATCACGTCTCTGAACACAACCTACTATCACGTCTCTGAACACAACCTACTATCACGTCTCTGAACACAACCTACTATCACGTCTCTGAACACAACCTACTATCACGTCTCTGAACACAACCTACTATCACGTCTCTGAACACAACCTACTATCACGTCTCTGAACACAACCTACTATCACGTCTCTGAACACAACCTTTATCACGTCTCTGAACACAACCTACTATCACGTCTCTGAACACAACCTACTATCACGTCTCTGAACACAACCTACTATCACGTCTCTGAACACAACCTACTATCACGTCTCTGAACACAACCTATATCACGTCTCTGAACACAACCTACTATCACGTCTCTGAACACAACCTACTATCACGTCTCTGAACACAACCTACTATCACGTCTCTGAACACAACCTACTATCACGTCTCTGAACACAACCTACTATCACGTCTCTCTGAACACAACCTACTATCACGTCTCTGAACACAACCTACTATCACGTCTCTGAACACAACCTACTATCACGTCTCTGAACACAACCTACTATCACGTCTCTGAACACAACCTACTATCACGTCTCTGAACACAACCTACTATCACGTCTCTGAACACAACCTACTATCACGTCTCTGAACACAACCTACTATCACGTCTCTGAACACAACCTACTATCACGTCTCTGAACACAACCTACTATCACGTCTCTGAACACAACCTACTATTATCACGTCTCTGAACACAACCTACTTTATCACGTCTCTGAACACAACCTTTTATCACGTCTCTGAACACAACCTATATCACGTCTCTGAACACAACCTACTATCACGTCTCTGAACACAACCTACTATCACGTCTCTGAACACAACCTACTATCACGTCTCTGAACACAACCTACTATCACGTCTCTGAACACAACCTACTATCACGTCTCTGAACACAACCTACTATCACGTCTCTAAACACCCTTTATCACGTTTCTAAACACAACCTACTGTCACGTCTCTGAACACAACCTTTTATCACGTCTCTGAACACAACCTACTATCACGTCTCTGAACACAACCTACTATCACGTCTCTGAACACAACCTACTATCACGTCTCTGAACACAACCTACTATCACGTCTCTGAACACAACCTACTATCACGTCTCTGAACACAACCTACTATCACGTCTCTGAACACAACCTACTATCACGTCTCTGAACACAACCTACTATCACGTCTCTGAACACAACCTACTATCACGTCTCTGAACACAACCTACTATCACGTCTCTGAACACAACCTACTATCACGTTTCTGAACACAACCTACTATCACGTCTCTGAACACAACCTACTATCACGTCTCTGAACACAACCTACTATCACGTCTCTGAACACAACCTTTTATCACGTCTCTGAACACAACCTACTATCACGTCTCTGAACACAACCTACTATCACGTCTCTGAACACAACCTACTATCACGTCTCTGAACACAACCTACTATCACGTCTCTGAACACAACCTACTTATCACGTCTCTGAACACAACCTACTATCACGTCTCTGAACACAACCTACTATCACGTCTCTGAACACAACCTACTATCACGTCTCTGAACACAACCTACTATCACGTCTCTGAACACAACCTACTATCACGTCTCTGAACACAACCTACTATCACGTCTCTGAACACAACCTACTATCACGTCTCTGAACACAACCTACTATCACGTCTCTGAACACAACCTACTATCACGTCTCTGAAACAACCTACTATCACGTCTCTGAACACAACCTACTATCACGTCTCTGAACACAACCTACTATCACGTCTCTGAACACAACCTACTATCACGTCTCTGAACACAACCTACTATCACGTCTCTGAACACAACCTACTATCACGTCTCTGAACACAACCTACTATCACGTCTCTGAACACAACCTACTACTCACGTCTCTGAACACAACCTACTATCACGTCTCTGAACACAACCTACTATCACGTCTCTGAACACAACCTACTATCACGTCTCTGAACACAACCTTACTATCACGTCTCTGAACACAACCTACTATCACGTCTCTGAACACAACCTACTATCACGTCTCTGAACACAACCTACTATCACGTCTCTGAACACAACCTACTATCACGTCTCTGAACACAACCTTTATCACGTCTCTGAACACAACCTACTATCACGTCTCTGAACACAACCTACTATCACGTCTCTGAACACAACCTACTATCATCGTCTCTGAACACAACCTACTATCACGTCTGAACACAACCTTTATCACGTCTCTGAACACAACCTACTATCACGTCTCTGAACACAACCTACTATCACGTCTCTGAACACAACCTACTATCACGTCTCTAAACACAACCTACTATCACGTTTCTGAACACAACCTACTATCACGTCTCTGAACACAACCTACTATCACGTCTCTGAACACAACCTACTATCACGTCTCTGAACACAACCTACTATCACGTCTCTGAACACAACCTTTTATCACGTCTCTGAACACAACCTACTATCACGTCTCTGAACACAACCTACTATCACGTCTCTGAACACAACCTACTATCACGTCTCTGAACACAACCTACTATCACGTCTCTGAACACAACCTACTATCACGTCTCTGAACACAACCTACTATCACGTCTCTGAACACAACCTACTATCACGTCTCTGAACACAACCTACTATCACGTCTCTGAACACAACCTACTATCACGTCTCTGAACACAACCTACTATCACGTCTCTGAACACAACCTACTATCACGTCTCTGAACACAACCTACTATCACGTCTCTGAACACAACCTACTATCACGTCTCTGAACACAACCTTTTATCACGTCTCTGAACACAACCTACTATCACGTCTCTGAACACAACCTACTATCACGTCTCTGAACACAACCTACTATCACGTCTCTGAACACAACCTACTATCACGTCTCTGAACACAACCTACTATCACGTCTCTGAACACAACCTTTTATCACGTCTCTGAACACAACCTACTATCACGTCTCTGAACACAACCTACTATCACGTCTCTGAACACAACCTACTATCACGTCTCTGAACACAACCTACTATCACGTCTAACACAACCTACTATCACGTCTCTGAACACAACCTTATCACGTCTCTGAACACAACCTACTATCACGTCTCTGAACACAACCTACTATCACGTCTCTGAACACAACCTACTATCACGTCTCTGAACACAACCTACTATCACGTCTCTGAACACAACCTACTATCACGTCTCTGAACACAACCTACTATCACGTCTCTGAACACAACCTACTATCACGTCTCTGAACACAACCTACTATCACGTCTCTGAACACAACCTACTATCACGTCTCTGAACACAACCTATCTTCTATCACAACCTACGTCTCTCTGAACACAACCTACTATCACGTCTCTGAACACAACCTACTATCACGTTCTACACAACCTATCACGTCTCTGAACACAACCTACTATCACGTCTCTGAACACAACCTACTATCACGTCTCTGAACACAACCTACTATCACGTCTCTGAACACAACCTTATCACGTCTGAACACAACCTACTATCACGTTTTGAACACAACCTACTATCACGTCTCTGAACACAACCTACTATCACGTCTCTGAACACAACCTACTATCACGTCTCTGAACACAACCTACTATCACGTCTCTGAACACAAATCCTCTATCACGTTCACGTCTCTGAACACAACCTACTATCACGTCTCTGAACACAACCTACTATCACGTCTCTGAACACAACCTACTATCACGTCTCTGAACACAACCTACTATCACGTCTCTGAACACAACCTACTATCACGTCTCTCTGAACACAACCTACTATCACGTCTCTGAACACAACCTACTATCACGTCTCTGAACACAACCTACTATCACGTCTCTGAACACAACCTTTTATCACGCCTCTCTGAACACAACCTTTATCACGTCTCTAAACACAACCTACTATCACGTCTCTGAACACAACCTACTATCACGTCTCTGAACACAACCTACTATCACGTCTCTGAACACAACCTACTATCACGTCTCTGAACACAACCTACTATCACGTCTCTGAACACAACCTACTATCACGTCTCTGAACACAACCTACTATCACGTCTCTGAACACAACCTACTATCACGTCTCTGAACACAACCTACTATCACGTCTCTGAACACAACCTACTATCACGTCTCTGAACACAACCTACTATCACGTCTCTGAACACAACCTACTATCACGTCTCTGAACACAACCTACTATCACGTCTCTGAACACAACCTACTATCACGTCTCTGAACACAACCTACTATCACGTCTCTGAACACAACCTACTATCACGTCTCTGAACACAACCTTTTATCACGTCTCTGAACACAACCTTTTATCACGTCTCTGAACACAACCTACTATCACGTCTCTGAACACAACCTACTATCACGTCTCTGAACACAACCTACTATCACGTCTCTGAACACAACCTACTATCACGTCTCTGAACACAACCTTTTATCACGTCTCTGAACACAACCTACTATCACGTCTCTGAACACAACCTACTATCACGTCTCTGAACACAACCTAACACAACTCACGTCTGAACACAACCTACTATCACGTCTCTGAACACAACCTACTATCACGTCTCTGAACACAACCTACTATCACGTCTCTGAACACAACCTTTATCACGTCTCTGAACACAACCTACTATCACGTCTCTGAACACAACCTACTATCACGTCTCTGAACACAACCTACTATCACGTTTCTGAACACAACCTTTATCACGTTTCTGAACACAACCTTTATCACGTTCTCTGAACACAACACAACCTATTATCACGTCTCTGAACACAACCTTACTTATCACGTCTCTGAACACAACCTACTATCACGTCTCTGAACACAACCTATATCACGTCTCTTGAACACAATCACGTCTACTATCACGTCTCTGAACACAACCTACTATCACTCTGAACACAACCTTATCTCTCTGAACACAACCTACTATCACGTCTCTGAACACAACCTACTATCACGTCTCTGAACACAACCTACTATCACGTCTCTGAACACAACCTTATCACGTCTCTGAACACAACCTACTATCACGTCTCTGAACACAACCTACTATCACGTCTCTGAACACAACCTTTTATCACGTCTCTGAACACAACCTTTATCACGTCTCTGAACACAACCTACTATCACGTCTCTGAACACAACCTACTATCACGTCTCTGAACACAACCTACTATCACGTCTCTGAACACAACCTACTATCACGTCTCTGAACACAACCTACTATCACGTCTCTGAACACAACCTACTATCACGTCTCTGAACACAACCTACTATCACGTCTCTGAACACAACCTACTATCACGTCTCTGAACACAACCTACTATCACGTCTCTGAACACAACCTACTATCACGTCTCTGAACACAACCTACTATCACGTCTCTGAACACAACCTACTATCACGTTCTGAACACAACCTACTATCACGTCTCTGAACACAACCTACTATCACGTCTCTGAACACAACCTAATCACGTCTCTGAACACAACCTTATCACGTCTCTGAACACAACCTACTATCACGTCTCTGAACACAACCTACTATCACGTCTCTGAACACAACCTACTATCTCTGAACACAACCTACTATCACGTCTCTGAACACAACCTACTATCACGTCTCTGAACACAACCTACTATCACGTCTCTGAACACAACCTTTATCACGTCTCTGAACACAACCTACTATCACGTCTCTGAACACAACCTACTATCACGTCTCTGAACACAACCTTTTATCACGTCTCTGAACACAACCTACTATCACGTCTCTGAACACAACCTTTAATCACGTCTCTGAACACAACCTACTATCACGTCTCTGAACACAACCTACTATCACGTCTCTGAACACAACCTACTATCACGTCTCTGAACACAACCTTTTATCACGTCTCTGAACACAACCTACTATCACGTCTCTGAACACAACCTACTATCACGTCTCTGAACACAACCTACTATCACGTCTCTGAACACAACCTACTATCACGTCTCTGAACACAACCTACTATCACGTCTCTGAACACAACCTACTATCACGTCTCTGAACACAACCTACTATCACGTCTCTGAACACAACCTACTATCACGTCTCTGAACACAACCTACTATCACGTCTCTGAACACAACCTACTATCACGTCTCTGAAACACAACCTACTATCACGTCTCTGAACACAACCTACTATCACGTCTCTGAACACAACCTACTATCACGTCTCTGAACACAACCTACTATCACGTCTCTGAACACAACCTACTATCACGTCTCTGAACACAACCTTTATCACGTCTCTGAACACAACCTACTATCACGTCTCTGAACACAACCTACTATCACGTCTCTGAACACAACCTACTATCACGTCTCTGAACACAACCTACTATCACGTCTCTGAACACAACCTACTATCACGTCTCTGAACACAACCTACTATCACGTCTCTGAACACAACCTACTATCACGTCTCTGAACACAACCTACTATCACGTCTCTGAACACAACCTACTATCACGTCTCTGAACACAACCTACTATCACGTCCTGAACACAACCTTTATCACGTCTCTCTGAACACAACCTACTATCACGTCTCTGAACACAACCTACTATCACGTCTCTGAACACAACCTACTATCACGTCTCTGAACACAACCTTATCACGTTCTCTGAACACAACCTACTATCACGTCTCTGAACACAACCTACTATCACGTCTCTGAACACAACCTACTATCACGTCTCTAAACACAACCTACTATCACGTCTCTGAACACAACCTACTATCACGTCTCTGAACACAACCTACTATCACCTCTCTGAACACAACCTTTTATCACGTCTCTGAACACAACCTACTATCACGTCTCTGAACACAACCTACTATCACGTCTCTGAACACAACCTACTATCACGTCTCTGAACACAACCTTTTATCACGTCTCTGAACACAACCTACTATCACGTCTCTGAACACAACCTACTATCACGTCTCTGAACACAACCTACTATCACGTCTCTGAACACAACCTACTATCACGTCTCTGAACACAACCTACTATCACGTCTCTGAACACAACCTACTATCACGTCTCTGAACACAACCTACTATCACGTCTCTGAACACAACCTACTATCACGTCTCTGAACACAACCTACTATCACGTCTCTGAACACAACCTACTATCACGTCTCTGAACACAACCTACTATCACGTCTCTGAACACAACCTACTATCACGTCTCTGAACACAACCTACTATCACGTCTCTGAACACAACCTTTTATCACGTCTCTGAACACCACCTTTTATCACGTCTCTGAACACAACCTTTTATCACGTCTCTGAACACAACCTACTATCACGTCTCTGAACACAACCTACTATCACGTCTCTGAACACAACCTACTATCACGTCTCTGAACACAACCTTTTATCACGTCTCTGAACACAACCTTTATCACGTCTCTGAACACAACCTACTACTATCACGTCTCTGAACACAACCTACTATCACGTCTCTGAACACAACCTACTATCACGTCTCTGAACACAACCTACTATCACGTCTCTGAACACAACCTACTATCACGTCTCTGAACACAACCTACTATCACGTCTCTGAACACCACCTTTTATCACGTCTCTGAACACCACCTTTTATCACGTCTCTGAACACAACCTTTTATCACGTCTCTGAACACAACCTACTATCACGTCTCTGAACACAACCTACTATCACGTCTCTGAACACAACCTACTATCACGTCTCTGAACACAACCTACTATCACGTCTCTGAACACAACCTACTATCACGTCTCTGAACACAACCTACTATCACGTCTCTGAACACAACCTACTATCACGTCTCTGAACACAACCTACTATCACGTCTCTGAACACAACCTACTATCACGTCTCTGAACACAACCTTTTATCACGTCTCTGAACACAACCTACTATCACGTCTCTGAACACAACCTACTATCACGTCTCTGAACACAACCTACTATCACGTCTCTGAACACAACCTACTATCACGTCTCTGAACACAACCTACTATCACGTCTCTGAACACAACCTACTATCACGTCTCTGAACACAACCTACTATCACGTCTCTGAACACAACCTACTATCACGTCTCTGAACACAACCTACTATCACGTCTCTGAACACAACCTACTATCACGTCTCTGAACACAACCTTTTATCACGTCTCTAAACACAACCTACTATCACGTCTCTGAACACAACCTTACTATCACGTCTCTGAACACAACCTACTATCACGTCTCTGAACACAACCTACTATCACGTCTCTGAACACAACCTACTATCACGTCTCTGAACACAACCTACTATCACGTCTCTGAACACAACCTACTATCACGTCTCTGAACACAACCTACTATCACGTCTCTGAACACAACCTACTATCACGTCTCTGAACACAACCTACTATCACGTCTCTGAACACAACCTACTATCACGTCTCTGAACACAACCTACTATCACGTCTCTGAACACAACCTACTATCACGTCTCTGAACACAACCTACTATCACGTCTCTGAACACAACCTACTATCACGTCTCTGAACACAACCTACTATCACGTCTCTGAACACAACCTACTATCACGTCTCTGAACACAACCTACTATCACGTCTCTGAACACAACCTACTATCACGTCTCTGAACACAACCTACTATCACGTCTCTGAACACAACCTACTAACACAACCTACTATCACGTCTCTGAACACAACCTACTATCACGTCTCTGAACACAACCTACTATCACCTCGTCTCTGA
This sequence comes from Oncorhynchus nerka, assembly GCF_034236695.1. Lineage (NCBI taxonomy): Eukaryota > Metazoa > Chordata > Actinopteri > Salmoniformes > Salmonidae > Oncorhynchus > Oncorhynchus nerka. The sequence continues at coordinate 1,224,734 of NC_088416.1, forward strand.
ACACAACCTTTTATCACGTCTCTGAACACAACCTACTATCACGTCTCTGAACACAACCTACTATCACGTCTCTGAACACAACCTACTATCACGTCTCTGAACACAACCTTTTATCACGTCTCTGAACACAACCTTTTATCACGTCTCTGAACACAACCTACTATCACGTCTCTAAACACAACCTACTATCACGTCTCTGAACACAACCTACTATCACGTCTCTGAACACAACCTACTATCACGTCTCTGAACACAACCTACTATCACGTCTCTGAACACAACCTACTATCACGTCTCTGAACACAACCTACTATCACGTCTCTGAACACAACCTACTATCACGTCTCTGAACACAACCTACTATCACGTCTCTGAACACAACCTTTTATCACGTCTCTGAACACAACCTACTATCACGTCTCTGAACACAACCTACTATCACGTCTCTGAACACAACCTACTATCACGTCTCTGAACACAACCTACTATCACGTCTCTGAACACAACCTACTATCACGTCTCTGAACACAACCTTTTATCACGTCTCTGAACACAACCTTTTATCACGTCTCTGAACACAACCTACTATCACGTCTCTGAACACAACCTACTATCACGTCTCTGAACACAACCTACTATCACGTCTCTGAACACAACCTACTATCACGTCTCTGAACACAACCTACTATCACGTCTCTGAACACAACCTACTATCACGTCTCTGAACACAACCTACTATCACGTCTCTGAACACAACCTACTATCACGTCTCTGAACACAACCTACTATCACGTCTCTGAACACAACCTACTATCACGTCTCTGAACACAACCTACTATCACGTCTCTAAACACAACCTACTATCACGTCTCTGAACACAACCTACTATCACGTCTCTGAACACAACCTTTTATCACGTCTCTGAACACAACCTACTATCACGTCTCTGAACACAACCTACTATCACGTCTCTGAACACAACCTACTATCCACGTCTCTGACGTCTCTGAACACAACCTACTATCACGTCTCTGAACACAACCTACTATCACGTCTCTGAACACAACCTACTTATCACGTCTCTGAACACAATCACGTCTCTAACACAACCTATCACGTCTCTGAACACAACCTACTATCACGTCTCTGAACACAACCTACTATCACGTCTCTGAACACAACCTACTATCACGTCTCTGAACACAACCTACTATCACGTCTCTGAACACAACCTACTATCACGTCTCTGAACACAACCTACTATCACGTCTCTGAACACAACCTACTATCACGTCTCTGAACACAACCTACTATCACGTCTCTGAACACAACCTACTATCACGTCTCTGAAAACACAACCTACTATCACGTCTCTGAACACAACCTACTATCACGTCTCTGAACACAACCTACTATCACGTCTCTGAACACAACCTACTATCACGTCTCTGAACACAACCTACTATCACGTCTCTGAACACAACCTACTATCACGTCTCTGAACACAACCTACTATCACGTCTCTGAACACAACCTACTATCACGTCTCTGAACACAACCTTTTATCACGTCTCTGAACACAACCTACTATCACGTCTCTGAACACAACCTACTATCACGTCTCTGAACACAACCTACTATCACGTCTCTGAAACACAACCTACTATCACGTCTCTGAAACACAACCTACTATCACGTCTCTGAACACAACCTACTATCACGTCTCTGAACACAACCTACTATCACGTCTCTGAACACAACCTACTATCACGTCTCTGAACACAACCTACTATCACGTCTCTGAACACAACCTACTATCACGTCTCTGAACACAACCTACTATCACGTCTCTGAACACAACCTACTATCACGTCTCTGAACACAACCTACTATCACGTCTCTGAACACAACCTACTATCACGTCTCTGAACACAACCTACTATCACGTCTCTGAACACAACCTACTATCACGTCTCTGAACACAACACGTCTACTATCACGTCTCTGAACACAACCTACTATCACGTCTCTGAACACAACCTACTATCACGTCTCTGAACACAACCTACTATCACGTCTCTGAACACAACCTTTATCACGTCTCTGAACACAAACCTACTATCACGTCTCTGAACACAACCTACTATCACGTCTCTGAACACAACCTACTATCACGTCTCTGAACACAACCTACTATCACGTCTCTGAACACAACCTACTATCACGTCTCTGAACACAACCTACTATCACGTCTCTGAACACAACCTACTATCACGTCTCTGAACACAACCTACTATCACGTCTCTGAACACAACCTACTATCACGTCTCTGAACACAACCTACTATCACGTCTCTGAACACAACCTACTATCACGTCTCTGAACACAACCTACTATCACGTCTCTGAACACAACCTACTATCACGTCTCTGAACACAACCTACTATCACGTCTCTGAACACAACCTTTATCACGTCTCTGAACACAACCTACTATCACGTCTCTGAACACAACCTACTATCACGTCTCTGAACACAACCTACTATCACGTCTCTGAACACAACCTACTATCACGTCTCTGAACACAACCTACTATCACGTCTCTGAACACAACCTACTATCACGTCTCTGAACACAACCTACTATCACGTCTCTGAACACAACCTACTATCACGTCTCTGAACACAACCTACTATCACGTCTCTGAACACAACCTACTATCACGTCTCTGAACACAACCTACTATCACGTCTCTGAACACAACCTACTATCACGTCTCTGAACACAACCTTTAATCACGTCTCTGAACACAACCTACTATCACGTCTCTGAACACAACCTACTATCACGTCTCTGAACACAACCTACTATCACGTCTCTGAACACAACCTACTATCACGTCTCTGAACACAACCTACTATCACGTCTCTGAACACAACCTACTATCACGTCTCTGAACACAACCTACTATCACGTCTCTGAACACAACCTACTATCACAACCTCTCTCTACACAACCTACTATCACGTCTCTGAACACAACCTACTATCACGTCTCTGAACACAACCTACTATCACGTCTCTGAACACAACCTTTATCACGTCTCTGAACACAACCTACTATCACGTCTCTGAACACAACCTACTATCACGTCTCTCTGAACACAACCTACTATCACGTCTCTGAACACAACCTACTATCACGTCTCTGAACACAACCTTTTATCACGTCTCTGAACACAACCTACTATCACGTCTCTGAACACAACCTACTATCACGTCTCTGAACACAACCTACTATCACGTCTCTGAACACAACCTACTATCACGTCTCTGAACACAACCTTTTATCACGTCTCTAAACACAACCTACTATCACGTCTCTGAACACAACCTACTATCACGTCTCTGAACACAACCTACTATCACGTCTCTGAACACAACCTACTATCACGTCTCTGAACACAACCTACTATCACGTCTCTGAACACAACCTACTATCACGTCTCTGAACACAACCTACTATCACGTCTCTGAACACAACCTACTATCACGTCTCTGAACACAACCTACTATCACGTCTCTGAACACAACCTACTATCACGTCTCTGAACACAACCTACTATCACGTCTCTGAACACAACCTACTATCACGTCTCTGAACACAACCTACTATCACGTCTCTGAACACAACCTACTATCACGTCTCTCTGAACACAACCTACTATCACGTCTCTGAACACAACCTACTATCACGTCTCTGAACACAACCTACTATCACGTCTCTGAACACAACCTACTATCACGTCTCTGAACACAACCTACTATCACGTCTCTGAACACAACCTACTATCACGTCTCTGAACACAACCTTTTATCACGTCTCTGAACACAACCTTTTATCACGTCTCTAAACACAACCTACTATCACGTCTCTAAACACAACCTACTATCACGTCTCTGAACACAACCTACTATCACGTCTCTGAACACAACCTACTATCACGTCTCTGAACACAACCTACTATCACGTCTCTGAACACAACCTACTATCACGTCTCTGAACACAACCTACTATCACGTCTCTGAACACAACCTACTATCACGTCTCTGAACACAACCTACTATCACGTCTCTGAACACAACCTACTATCACGTCTCTGAACACAACCTACTATCACGTCTCTGAACACAACCTACTATCACGTCTCTGAACACAACCTACTATCACGTCTCTGAACACAACCTACTATCACGTCTCTGAACACAACCTACTATCACGTCTCTGAACACAACCTACTATCACGTCTCTGAACACAACCTTTTATCACGTCTCTGAACACAACCTACTATCACGTCTCTGAACACAACCTACTATCACGTCTCTGAACACAACCTACTATCACGTCTCTGAACACAACCTACTATCACGTCTCTGAACACAACCTACTATCACGTCTCTGAACACAACCTACTATCACGTCTCTGAACACAACCTACTATCACGCTCTGAACACAACCTACTATCACGTCTCTGAACACAACCTACTATCACGTCTCTGAACACAACCTCACGTCTCTGAACACAACCTACTATCACGTCTCTGAACACAACCTACTATCACGTCTCTGAACACAACCTACTATCACGTCTCTGAACACAACCTACTATCACGTCTCTGAACACAACCTACTATCACGTCTCTGAACACAACCTACTATCACGTCTCTGAACACAACCTACTATCACGTCTCTGAACACAACCTACTATCACGTCTCTGAACACAACCTACTATCACGTCTCTGAACACAACCTACTATCACGTCTCTGAACACAACCTACTATCACGTCTCTAAACACAACCTACTATCACGTCTCTGAACACAACCTACTATCACGTCTCTGAACACAACCTACTATCACGTCTCTGAACACAACCTACTATCACGTCTCTGAACACAACCTACTATCACGTCTCTGAACACAACCTACTATCACGTCTCTGAACACAACCTACTATCACGTCTCTGAACACAACCTACTATCACGTCTCTGAACACAACCTACTATCACGTCTCTGAACACAACCTACTATCACGTCTCTGAACACAACCTTTTATCACGTCTCTGAACACAACCTACTATCACGTCTCTGAACACAACCTACTATCACGTCTCTGAACACAACCTACTATCACGTCTCTGAACACAACCTACTATCACGTCTCTGAACACAACCTTTTATCACGTCTCTGAACACAACCTACTATCACGTCTCTGAACACAACCTACTATCACGTCTCTGAACACAACCTACTATCACGTCTCTGAACACAACCTACTATCACGTCTCTGAACACAACCTACTATCACGTCTCTGAACACAACCTACTATCACGTCTCTGAACACAACCTACTATCACGTCTCTGAACACAACCTACTATCACGTCTCTGAACACAACCTACTATCACGTCTCTGAACACAACCTACTTCACGTCTCTGAACACAACCTTTATCACGTCTCTGAACACAACCTACTATCACGTCTCTGAACACAACCTACTATCACGTCTCTGAAACACAACCTACTATCACGTCTCTGAACACAACCTACTATCACGTCTCTGAACACAACCTTTTATCACGTCTCTGAACACAACCTTTTATCACGTCTCTGAACACAACCTACTATCACGTCTCTGAACACAACCTACTATCACGTCTCTGAACACAACCTACTATCACGTCTCTGAACACAACCTACTATCACGTCTCTGAACACAACCTACTATCACGTCTCTGAACACAACCTACTATCACGTCTCTGAACACAACCTACTATCACGTCTCTGAACACAACCTACTATCACGTCTCTGAACACAACCTACTATCACGTCTCTGAACACAACCTACTATCACGTCTCTGAACACAACCTTTAATCACGTCTCTGAACACAACCTACTATCACGTCTCTCTCTGAACACAACCTACTATCACGTCTCTGAACACAACCTTTTATCACGTCTCTGAACACAACCTACTATCACGTCTCTGAACACAACCTACTATCACGTCTCTGAACACAACCTACTATCACGTCTCTGAACACAACCTACTATCACGTCTCTGAACACAACCTACTATCATCACGTCTCTGAACACAACCTACTATCACGTCTCTGAACACAACCTACTATCACGTCTCTGAACACAACCTACTATCACGTCTCTGAACACAACCTTTTATCACGTCTCTGAACACAACCTACTATCACGTCTCTGAACACAACCTACTATCACGTCTCTGAACACAACCTACTATCACGTCTCTGAACACAACCTACTATCACGTCTCTGAACACAACCTTTTATCACGTCTCTGAACACAACCTACTATCACGTCTCTGAACACAACCTACTATCACGTCTCTATATCACGTCTCTGAACACAACCTACTATCACGTCTCTGAACACAACCTACTATCACGTCTCTGAACACAACCTTTTATCACGTCTCTAAACACAACCTACTATCACGTCTCTGAACACAACCTACTATCACGTCTCTGAACACAACCTACTATCACGTCTCTGAACACAACCTACTATCACGTCTCTGAACACAACCTACTATCACGTCTCTAAACACAACCTACTATCACGTCTCTGAACACAACCTACTATCACGTCTCTGAACACAACCTACTATCACGTCTCTGAACACAACCTACTATCACGTCTCTGAACACAACCTACTATCACGTCTCTGAACACAACCTACTATCACGTCTCTGAACACAACCTACTATCACGTCTCTGAACACAACCTACTATCACGTCTCTGAACACAACCTACTATCACGTCTCTGAACACAACCTACTATCACGTCTCTGAACACAACCTACTATCACGTCTCTGAACACAACCTACTATCACGTCTCTGAACACAACCTACTATCACGTCTCTGAACACAACCTACTATCACGTCTCTGAACACAACCTACTATCACGTCTCTGAACACAACCTACTATCACGTCTCTGAACACAACCTTTTATCACGTCTCTGAACACAACCTTTTATCACGTCTCTGAACACAACCTACTATCACGTCTCTGAACACAACCTACTATCACGTCTCTGAACACAACCTACTATCACGTCTCTGAACACAACCTACTATCACGTCTCTGAACACAACCTACTATCACGTCTCTGAACACAACCTACTATCACGTCTCTGAACACAACCTACTATCACGTCTCTGAACACAACCTACTATCACGTCTCTGAACACAACCTACTATCACGTCTCTGAACACAACCTACTATCACGTCTCTGAACACAACCTTTTCACGTCTCTGAACACAACCTACTATCACGTCTCTGAACACAACCTACTATCACGTCTCTGAACACAACCTACTATCACGTCTCTGAACACAACCTACTATCACGTCTCTGAACACAACCTACTATCACGTCTCTGAACACAACCTTTTATCACGTCTCTGAACACAACCTTTTATCACGTCTCTGAACACAACCTACTATCACGTCTCTAAACACAACCTACTATCACGTCTCTGAACACAACCTACTATCACGTCTCTGAACACAACCTACTATCACGTCTCTGAACACAACCTACTATCACGTCTCTGAACACAACCTACTATCACGTCTCTGAACACAACCTACTATCACGTCTCTGAACACAACCTACTATCACGTCTCTGAACACAACCTACTATCACGTCTCTGAACACAACCTACTATCACGTCTCTGAACACAACCTACTATCACGTCTCTGAACACAACCTACTATCACGTCTCTGAACACAACCTACTATCACGTCTCTGAACAACAACCTTTATCACGTCTCTGAACACAACCTACTATCACGTCTCTGAACACAACCTACTATCACGTCTCTGAACACAACCTACTATCACGTCTCTGAACACAACCTACTATCACGTCTCTGAACACAACCTACTATCACGTCTCTGAACACAACCTACTATCACGTCTCTGAACACAACCTACTATCACGTCTCTGAACACAACCTACTATCACGTCTCTGAACACAACCTACTATCACGTCTCTGAACACAACCTACTATCACGTCTCTGAACACAACCTACTATCACGTCTCTGAACACAACCTACTATCACGTCTCTGAACACAACCTACTATCACGTCTCTGAACACAACCTACTATCACGTCTCTGAACACAACCTACTATCACGTCTCTGAACACAACCTACTATCACGTCTCTGAACACAACCTACTATCACGTCTCTGAACACAACCTACTATCACGTCTCTGAACACAACCTACTATCACGTCTCTAAACACAACCTACTATCACGTCTCTGAACACAACCTACTATCACGTCTCTAAACACAACCTACTATCACGTCTCTAAACACAACCTACTATCACGTCTCTAAACACCACCTACTATCACGTCTCTAAACACAACCTACTATCACGTCTCTGAACACAACCTACTATCACGTCTCTGAACACAACCTACTATCACGTCTCTGAACACAACCTACTATCACGTCTCTAAAACAACCTACTATCACGTCTCTGAACACAACCTACTATCACGTCTCTGAACACAACCTACTATCACGTCTCTGAACACAACCTACTATCACGTCTCTGAACACAACCTTTTATCACGTCTCTAAACACAACCTACTATCACGTCTCTGAACACAACCTACTATCACGTCTCTAAACACAACACAACCTACTATCACGTCTCTGAACACAACCTACTATCACGTCTCTGAACACAACCTACTATCACGTCTCTGAACACAACCTACTATCACGTCTCTGAACACAACCTACTATCACGTCTCTGAACACAACCTACTATCACGTCTCTGAACACAACCTACTATCACGTCTCTGAACACAACCTTTTATCACGTCTCTGAACACAACCTACTATCACGTCTCTAAACACAACCTACTATCACGTCTCTGAACACAACCTACTATCACGTCTCTGAACACAACCTACTATCACGTCTCTGAACACAACCTACTATCACGTCTCTGAACACAACCTTTTATCACGTCTCTGAACACAACCTACTATCACGTCTCTGAACACAACCTACTATCACGTCTCTGAACACAACCTACTATCACGTCTCTGAACACAACCTACTATCACGTCTCTGAACACAACCTACTATCACGTCTCTGAACACAACCTACTATCACGTCTCTGAACACAACCTTTATCACGTCTCTGAACACAACCTACTATCACGTCTCTGAACACAACCTACTATCACGTCTCTGAACACAACCTACTATCACGTCTCTGAACACAACCTACTATCACGTCTCTAAACACAACCTACTGTCACGTCTCTGAACACAACCTTTAATCACGTCTCTGAACACAACCTACTATCACGTCTCTGAACACAACCTACTATCACGTCTCTGAACACAACCTACTATCACGTCTCTGAACACAACCTACTATCACGTCTCTGAACACAACCTACTATCACGTCTCTGAACACAACCTACTATCACGTCTCTGAACACAACCTACTATCACGTCTCTGAACACAACCTACTATCACGTCTCTGAACACAACCTACTATCACGTCTCTGAACACAACCTACTATCACGTCTCTGAACACAACCTACTATCACGTCTCTGAACACAACCTACTATCACGTCTCTGAACACAACCTAACCTCTGAACACAACCTTATCACGTCTCTGAACACAACCTACTATCACGTCTCTGAACACACAACCTACTATCACGTCTCTGAACACAACCTACTATCACGTCTCTGAACACAACCTACTATCACGTCTCTGAACACAACCTACTATCACGTCTCTGAACACAACCTTTTATCACGTCTCTGAACACAACCTTTTATCACGTCTCTGAACACAACCTACTATCACGTCTCTGAACACAACCTTTAATCACGTCTCTGAACACAACCTACTATCACGTCTCTGAACACAACCTACTATCACGTCTCTGAACACAACCTACTATCACGTCTCTGAACACAACCTACTATCACGTCTCTGAACACAACCTACTATCACGTCTCTGAACACAACCTACTATCACGTCTCTGAACACAACCTACTATCACGTCTCTGAACACAACCTACTATCACGTCTCTGAACACAACCTACTATCACGTCTCTGAACACAACCTACTATCACGTCTCTGAACACAACCTACTATCACGTCTCTGAACACAACCTACTATCACGTCTCTGAACACAACCTACTATCACGTCTCTGAACACAACCTACTATCACGTCTCTGAACACAACCTTTTATCACGTCTCTGAACACAACCTTTTATCACGTCTCTGAACACAACCTACTATCACGTCTCTGAACACAACCTACTATCACGTCTCTGAACACAACCTACTATCACGTCTCTGAACACAACCTACTATCACGTCTCTAAACACAACCTACTATCACGTCTCTGAACACAACCTACTATCACGTCTCTGAACACAACCTACTATCACGTCTCTGAACACAACCTACTATCACGTCTCTGAACACAACCTACTATCACGTCTCTGAACACAACCTACTATCACGTCTCTGAACACAACCTACTATCACGTCTCTGAACACAACCTACTATCACGTCTCTGAACACAACCTACTATCACGTCTCTGAACACACAACCTACTATCACGTCTCTGAACACAACCTACTATCACGTCTCTGAACACAACCTACTATCACCTCTCTGAACACAACCTTTTATCACGTCTCTAAACACAACCTACTATCACGTCTCTAAACACAACCTACTGTCACGTCTCTGAACACAACCTACTATCACGTCTCTGAACACAACCTACTATCACGTCTCTGAACACAACCTTTTATCTATCACGTCTCTCTCTGAACACAACCTACTATCACGTCTCTGAACACAACCTACTATCACGTCTCTGAACACAACCTACTATCACGTCTCTGAACACAACCTACTATCACGTCTCTGAACACAACCTACTATCACGTCTCTGAACACAACCTTTTATCACGTCTCTGAACACAACCTACTATCACGTCTCTGAACACAACCTACTATCACGTCTCTGAACACAACCTACTATCACGTCTCTGAACACAACCTACTATCACGTCTCTGAACACAACCTACTATCACGTCTCTGAACACAACCTACTATCACGTCTCTGAACACAACCTACTATCACGTCTCTGAACACAACCTACTATCACGTCTCTGAACACAACCTACTATCACGTCTCTGAACACAACCTACTATCACGTCTCTGAACACAACCTACTATCACGTCTCTGAACACAACCTACTATCACGTCTCTGAACACAACCTACTATCACGTCTCTGAACACAACCTACTATCACGTCTCTGAACACAACCTACTATCACGTCTCTGAACACAACCTACTATCACGTCTCTGAACACAACCTACTATCACGTCTCTGAACACAACCTACTATCACGTCTCTGAACACAACTTACTATCACGTCTCTGAACACAACCTTTATCACGTCTCTAAACACAACCTACTATCACGTCTCTAAACACAACCTACTATCACGTCTCTGAACACAACCTACTATCACGTCTCTGAACACAACCTACTATCACGTCTCTGAACACAACCTACTATCACGTCTCTGAACACAACCTTTTATCACGTCTCTAAACACAACCTACTATCACGTCTCTAAACACAACCTACTATCACGTCTCTAAACACAACCTACTATCACGTCTCTGAACACAACCTACTATCACGTCTCTGAACACAACCTACTATCACGTCTCTGAACACAACCTTTATCACGTCTCTGAACACAACCTACTATCACGTCTCTGAACACAACCTACTATCACGTCTCTGAACACAACCTACTATCACGTCTCTGAACACAACCTACTATCACGTCTCTGAACACCACCTTTTATCACGTCTCTGAACACAACCTTTTATCACGTCTCTGAACACAACCTACTATCACGTCTCTGAACACAACCTACTATCACGTCTCTGAACACAACCTACTATCACGTCTCTGAACACAACCTACTATCACGTCTCTGAACACAACCTACTATCACGTCTCTGAACACAACCTAATCCGTCTCTAACACCTACTATCACTCTGAACCTACTATCACGTCTCTGAACACAACCTACTATCACGTCTCTGAACACAACCTACTATCACGTCTCTGAACACAACCTACTATCACGTCTCTGAACACAACCTTTTATCACGTCTCTGAACACAACCTACTATCACGTCTCTGAACACAACCTACTATCACGTCTCTGAACACAACCTTTTATCACGTCTCTAAACACAACCTACTATCACGTCTCTGAACACAACCTACTATCACGTCTCTAAACACAACCTACTATCACGTCTCTGAACACAACCTACTATCACGTCTCTGAACACAACCTACTATCACGTCTCTGAACACAACCTACTATCACGTCTCTGAACACAACCTACTATCACGTCTCTGAACACAACCTACTATCACGTCTCTGAACACAACCTACTATCACGTCTCTGAACACAACCTACTATCACGTCTCTGAACACAACCTACTATCACGTCTCTGAACACAACCTTTTATCACGTCTCTGAACACAACCTTTTATCACGTCTCTAAACACAACCTTTTATCACGTCTCTAAACACAACCTACTATCACGTCTCTAAACACAACCTACTGTCACGTCTCTGAACACAACCTTTTATCACGTCTCTGAACACAACCTACTATCACGTCTCTGAACACAACCTACTATCACGTCTCTGAACACAACCTACTATCACGTCTCTGAACACAACCTACTATCACGTCTCTGAACACAACCTACTATCACGTCTCTGAACACAACCTACTATCACGTCTCTGAACACAACCTACTATCACGTCTCTGAACACAACCTTTTATCACGTCTCTGAACACAACCTACTATCACGTCTCTGAACACAACCTACTATCACGTCTCTGAACACAACCTACTATCACGTCTCTGAACACAACCTACTATCACGTCTCTGAACACAACCTACTATCACGTCTCTGAACACAACCTACTATCACGTCTCTGAACACAACCTACTATCACGTCTCTGAACACAACCTACTATCACGTCTCTGAACACAACCTACTATCACGTCTCTGAACACAACCTACTATCACGTCTCTGAACACAACCTACTATCACGTCTCTGAACACAACCTACTATCACGTCTCTGAACACAACCTACTATCACGTCTCTGAACACAACCTACTATCACGTCTCTGAACACAACCTACTATCACGTCTCTAAACACAACCTTTTATCACGTCTCTAAACACAACCTACTATCACGTCTCTAAACACAACCTACTATCACGTCTCTGAACACAACCTACTATCACGTCTCTGAACACAACCTACTATCACGTCTCTGAACACAACCTACTATCACGTCTCTGAACACAACCTACTATCACGTCTCTGAACACAACCTACTATCACGTCTCTGAACACAACCTACTATCACGTCTCTGAACACAACCTACTATCACGTCTCTGAACACAACCTACTATCACGTCTCTGAACACAACCTTTATCACGTCTCTGAACACAACCTACTATCACGTCTCTGAACACAACCTACTATCACGTCTCTGAACACAACCTACTATCACGTCTCTGAACACAACCTTTTATCACGTCTCTGAACACAACCTACTATCACGTCTCTGAACACAACCTACTATCACGTCTCTGAACACAACCTACTATCACGTCTCTGAACACAACCTCTGAACACAACCTACTATCACGTCTCTGAACACAACCTTTTATCACGTCTCTGAACACAACCTTTTATCACGTCTCTGAACACAACCTACTATCACGTCTCTGAACACAACCTACTATCACGTCTCTGAACACAACCTTTTATCACGTCTCTGAACACAACCTACTATCACGTCTCTGAACACAACCTACTATCACGTCTCTAAACACCCTTTTATCACGTCTCTAAACACAACCTACTATCACGTCTCTGAACACAACCTTTTATCACGTCTCAAAACACAACCTTTTATCACGTCTCTGAACACAACCTACTATCACGTCTCTGAACACAACCTACTATCACGTCTCTGAACACAACCTACTATCACGTCTCTGAACACAACCTACTATCACGTCTCTGAACACAACCTACTATCACGTCTCTGAACACAACCTACTATCACGTCTCTAAACACAACCTACTATCACGTCTCTGAACACAACCTACTATCACGTCTCTGAACACAACCTACTATCACGTCTCTGAACACAACCTACTATCACGTCTCTGAACACAACCTACTATCACGTCTCTAAACACAACCTACTATCACGTCTCTGAATCAACCTACTATCACGTCTCTGAACACAACCTACTATCACGTCTCTGAACACAACCTTTTATCACGTCTCTAAACACAACCTACTATCACGTCTCTGAACACAACCTACTATCACGTCTCTGAACACAACCTACTATCACGTCTCTGAACACAACCTACTATCACGTCTCTGAACACAACCTACTATCACGTCTCTGAACACAACCTACTATCACGTCTCTCTGAACACAACCTACTATCACGTCTCTGAACACAACCTACTATCACGTCTCTGAACACAACCTACTCTCTAACACAACCTCTATCACGTCTCTGAACACAACCTACTATCACGTCTCTGAACACAACCTACTATCACGTCTCTGAACACAACCTACTATCACGTCTCTGAACACAACCTACTATCACGTCTCTGAACACAACCTACTATCACGTCTCTGAACACAACCTACTATCTCTCTGAACACAACCTTATCACGTCTCTGAACACAACCTACTATCACGTCTCTGAACACAACCTACTATCACGTCTCTGAACACAACCTACTATCACGTCTCTGAACACAACCTACTATCACGTCTCTGAACACAACCTACACAACCTACTATCATCTCTGAACACAACCTCTCTGAACACAACCTACTATCACACGTCTCTGAACACAACCTACTATCACGTCTCTGAACACAACCTACTATCACGTCTCTGAACACAACCTTTATCACGTCTCTGAACACAACCTACTATCACGTCTCTGAACACAACCTTTATCACGTCTCTGAACACAACCTACTATCACGTCTCTACAACACCTACTATCACGTCTCTGAACACAACCTACTACCTACTATCACGTCTCTGAACACAACCTACTATCACGTCTCTGAACACAACCTTTATCACGTCTCTGAACACAACCTACTATTTATCACGTCTCTGAACACAACCTACTATCACGTCTCTGAACACAACCTACTATCACGTCTCTGAACACAACCTACTATCACGTCTCTGAACACAACCTACTATCACGTCTCTGAACACAACCTACTATCACGTCTCTGAACACAACCTACTATCACGTCTCTAAACACAACCTACTATCACGTCTCTGAACACAACCTACTATCACGTCTCTGAACACAACCTACTATCACGTCTCTGAACACAACCTACTATCACGTCTCTGAACACAACCTACTATCACGTCTCTGAACACAACCTACTATCACGTCTCTGAACACAACCTACTATCACGTCTCTGAACACAACCTACTATCACGTCTCTGAACACAACCTACTATCACGTCTCTGAACACAACCTACTATCACGTCTCTGAACACAACCTACTATCACGTCTCTAAACACAACCTACTATCACGTCTCTGAAACACAACACACGTCTCTGAACACAACCTGCTATCACGTCTCTGAACACAACCTACTATCACGTCTCTGAACACAACCTACTATCACGTCTCTAAACACAACCTACTATCACGTCTCTAAACACAACCTACTATCACGTCTCTAAACACAACCTACTATCACGTCTCTGAACACAACCTTTTATCACGTCTCTGAACACAACCTACTATCACGTCTCTGAACACAACCTACTATCACGTCTCTGAACACAACCTACTATCACGTCTCTGAACACAACCTACTATCACGTCTCTGAACACAACCTACTAGGATGAGAAATGAGGGTGGGTAAGCGAGAATAACAGAAAGAGAGAGAGAGACAGAGAGGATGGAAAGATGGAGGGAGACGGGAAAAGGGAAATAAGAAAAATAGGAAGCAAGGAATTGAGAGACAGTGTTCAAAAGATGCCAACCACCCTCCAGCCCTCCTCCATACTGAGGGATAGTCTCTCTCCACACCCCCGAACTCCACAGACCCTCCTCCCCTCTCCTGCCCAGGCCTCCAGGAAAAGTTCAATCTTTGCATTTCATTGTGTTTCCCCCTTTGGCTCGTCCCTCATGAAACTTTTAACCGGGTCCCCGGGTGAACAATGCTAATGGGAAAACACACACACTGACTCTGGCTACCACCAGCAGCAGCCACACACACACACTCACACACACACACACACACACACACACACACACACACACACACACACACACACACACACACACACACACACACACACACACACACACACACACACACACACACACACACACACACGCACACGCACACACGCACACAGAAACACAGACACACATGCACGCACACACACCCCACTCACCCATCTACAAATCCAAATGTACATATTCACCTTCTCTAAAACCCAGCCACAAAGCTAACCACCAAGCTATTTTACAGAGGGGAAAAATAGAAAGCTAGATAAACATCACTTACTAAATACCAAATTACTTTGGGCAGAATGGAGAAAGGCTGAGAAGGCTGCTATCCTATATCAGGGTGCTGGCTGGGTCTCTGCCCTGTAGGAGCAGCCGTCAACACACTGTAATGAATCCTATATGCCAATGCCTGCCAGTGGCAGCACGGCTTTCACGAGTGGCATGGGAAACACAGTCAGAACAACCAGGAAGTCAACTAAACTGAAGACTGAGACTGCAGTTCGTTCATCTGTATCATGGCTTTATCGTGTCGCCACGTCTGAAATGACAGCATTCTCTTTCTCCATCGCTCTCTTTTTCTGTCAATCTTTATGTCTGTCACTTTCTCTGTTAATCCTCCTGCATCACACATTCTCTCTCCATCCCTCTCTCCTCTCTCTTTCCTACCTCTCTCCCACAATCCCCATGTATCCTCCTTTCCCCTTTTCTCCCTCCCAATATGTCCTTCCCCCCTCCACCCTCACTCTCTGTGAAATGTAAAGATGATTCTGGGAGCTTGTCTTTTTGCTGATACCACTCTGCTATCGCACAGATTTCTCTCTACATTGCTATTTTCAGCAGCTACGGCACATATCCATTTAGAGGACTAATATTTTTCTCAGCCCTCCATGAGCAGTGAGACACAGAGAGAGGGAGGGAAGGAGGGAGGGGTGCAAAGGAGGAAATGAGGGATGGAGGGAGTGTCGGAAGAGAGGGTAAAGTGTAACCCAGTTGTTGGGAAACTGACACTTTTTCAAAGAGCAAGATATACTGTATTGTAGTAGCGTTCAGCAATGGGAGCGGTGAGATGCATTATGGGCCAGGGGTTGGAAGACCACCATACTGAACAAGGTCACTGATGAGGTAACTGATGTTTTGACCCCAGTCAACCTTCTCCAAGACATTACACAACATAACAAAACAAAACAAAACGAGAGAAAACTAGGAAAGGATGTTGGTGTAATATTTGCTGCACATATATGTTTTTGAAAATGACTTCCTTTATCAGTAATAACCCCTTTATGTTCCTTTCCTGGAAAGATTGCTATGCCTGCAGTTTTGTCAGACTGAAGTTGGCGAATCATCGTGACTTTGTGGTACACAGCAGAGTTTCAGACTTTGTAGAACAACAACATCCTGAAACCTTTTACACTGTGATGATAAAGCCAACAACAGACCAGACTTGAAGTATTCAGACTGAGGTCTGATGGATCAGCCACTGGTGCCTCCGGCAGGATGACTACCAAGCCAGAACATATCACATTCCCAATCATTTCAACCCTCATTGAGACCATATTGCTAGGCAATGATGTGTATGTCAATTTCACAAGATCCATGTATTCTCATCTGTCTTGGTCAGACCATGTGGCACCTACAGGGAAGGGGAGAGAGGGAGAGAGAGAGAGAGAGAGAGAGAGAGAGAGAGAGAGAGAGAGAGACAGACAGACAGACAGACAGACAGACAGACAGACAGACAGACAGACAGACAGACAGACAGACAGACAGACAGACAGACAGACAGACAGACAGACAGACAGACAGACAGACAGACAGACAGACAGACAGACAGACAGAGAGAAAGAGTTATGCATCTAGAGAAAGAAAGATAACATGAAAGAGATCGAAATAGAGAGAGAGGGAGAGGGAGAGAGAGAGCGAGATGGAACAAGGCATCGAGAGAGATAGAGCACCCACAAGAAAAATAAAGCACACACGCATGCAGGAGAGAGATGAGCCTCTCTGGGCCGGGGATGGTAGGGAGATAGATGGGTGGTGTTTCCTACTACCTGTGAGGGGGTCAGCTTTAAACTGCCTGGGCCAGATAAGGGCTGGCAATAGCAGGTGTCTGGGCAGACATTGACTGTTTACCCAATTGATTTAACTGGAAGTCTAGCAGGCATGGCGAGACAGGGAGGGAGATACAGAGAGAGAGATACAGAGAGAGAGAGAGATACAGAGAGAGAGAGAGATACAGAGAGAGAGAGAGATACAGAGAGAGAGAGAAACAGAGAGAGAGAGATACAGAGAGAGAGATACAGATAGAGGGAGAGAGATACAGAGAGAGATAGATACAGAGAGAGAGAGAGATACAGAGAGAGAGAGAGAGATACAGAGAGAGATATACAGAGAGAGACAGATACAGAGAGAGAGAGAGAGAGAGAGAGATACAGAGAGAGAGACAGAGAGAGAGATACAGAGAGAGATACAGAGAGAGAGATACACAGAGAGAGATACAGAGAGATACAGAGAGAGATACAGAGAGAGAAAGATACAGAGAGAGATACAGAGAGAGAGATACAGAGAGAGAGATACAGAGATACAGAGAGAGAGAGAGAGAGAGAGAGAGAGAGAGAGAGAGAGATGGAGAGAGAGAGAGAGAGAGAGAGAGAGAGAGAGAGAAGAAAGAGAGGGGGAGAGAGAGAGAAGTGAACAGAGTTCAGCCACCCACAGCTGTTAATCAAAGTGACAGACTACAGAAGCACAGAATCTTTTATCTCGTCCTTTCTCACTTTCTCTGGTGTGGTGGGTTGGTAGGCATGTATTTCTCTGGTGTGGTGGGTTGGTAGGCATGTATTTCTCTGGTGTGGTGGGTAGGTAGGCATGTATTTCTCTGGTGTGGTGGGTTGGTAGGCATGTATTTCGCTGGTGTGGTGGGTTGGTAGGTATGTATTTATCTGGTGTGGTGGGTTGGTAGGTATATCTTTCTCTGGTGTGGTGGGTTGGTGGGTATATGTCTCTGGTGTGGTGGGTTGGTAGGTATATCTTTCTCTGCTGTGGTGGGTTGGTAGGTATAACTTTCTCTGGTGTGGTGGATTGGTAGGTATTTATTTCTCTTTGGTGTGGTGGTTTGGTAGGTATGTTTTTCTCTGGTGTGGTGGCTTGGTAGGTATATCTTTCTCTGGGTTGGTGGGTTGGTAGGTATTTCTCTGGTGTGGTGGGTTGGTAGGTATATCTTCTCTGGTGTGGTGGGTTGGTAGGTATTTCTCTGGTGTGGTGGGTTGGTTGGCATGTATTTCTCTGGTGTGGTGGGTTGGTAGGCATGTATTTCTCTGGTGTGGTGGGTAGGTAGGCATGTATTTCTCTGGTGTGGTGGGTTGGTAGGCATGTATTTCGCTGGTGTGGTGGGTTGGTAGGTATGTATTTATCTGGTGTGGTGGGTTGGTAGGTATATCTTTCTCTGGTGTGGTGGGTTGGTGGGTATATGTCTCTGGTGTGGTGGGTTGGTAGGTATATCTTTCTCTGCTGTGGTGGGTTGGTAGGTATAACTTTCTCTGGTGTGGTGGATTGGTAGGTATTTATTTCTCTTTGGTGTGGTGGTTTGGTAGGTATGTTTTTCTCTGGTGTGGTGGCTTGGTAGGTATATCTTTCTCTGGGTTGGTGGGTTGGTAGGTATTTCTCTGGTGTGGTGGGTTGGTAGGTATATCTTCTCTGGTGTGGTGGGTTGGTAGGTATTTCTCTGGTGTGGTGGGTTGGTTGGTATATATTTATCTTGTGTGGTGGGTTGGCAGGTATATCCTTCTCTGGTATGGTGGGATGGTAGGTATATCTTCTCTGGTGTGGGGGGTTGGTAGGTATATATTTCTCTGGTGTGGTGGGTTGGTATGTATTTATCTTGTGTTGTGGGTTGGTAGGTATATCCTTCTCTTGTGTGGTGGGTTGGTAGGTATGTATTTATCTGGCTGGTGGGTTGGTTGGTTGGTATGTGTTTATCTGGTGTGGTGGGTTGGTAGGTATATCTCTCTCTGGTGTGGTGGGTTGGTAGGTGTATCTTTCTCTGCTGTGGTGGGTTGGTAGGTATATCCTTCTCTTGTGTGGTGGGTTGGTAGGTATGTCTTTATCTTGTGTGGTGGGTTGGTTGGTATGTGTTTCTCTGGTGTGGTGGGTTGGTAGGTATATCCTTCTCTTGTGTGGTGGGTTGGTAGGTATGTCTTTATCTTGTGTGGTGGGTTGGTTGGTATGTGTTTATCTGGTGTGGTGGGTTGGTTGGTATGTGTTTATCTGGTTTGGTGGGTTGGTAGGTATATCTCTCTCTGGTGTGGTGGGTTGGTAGGTGTATCTTTCTCTGGTGTGGTGGGTTGGTAGGTATATCTTTCTCTGGTGTGGTGAGTTGGTAGGTATGTATTTATCTGGTGTGGTGGGTTGGTAGGTATGTATTTCTCTGGTGTGGTGGGTTGCTAGGTATGTATTTATCTGGTGTGGTGGGTTGGTAGGTATGTATTTCTCTGGTGTGGTGGGTTGGTAGGTATGTATTTATCTGGTGTGGTGGGTTTGTAGGTATATCTTTCTCTGGTGTGGTGGGTTGGAAGGTATGTATTTCTCTTTGGTGTGGTGGTTTGGTAGGTATGTTTTTCTATGGTGTGGTGGCTTGGTAGGTATGTATTTATCTGGTGTGGTGGGTTGGTTGGTATATATTTATCTGGTGTGGTGGGTTGGTTGGTATGTATTTATCTGGTGTGGTGAGTTGGTAGGTATATCTTTCTCTGGCGTAGTAGGTTCGTAGGTATATCTCTCTCTGGTGTGGTGGGTTGGTAGGTATATCTTTCTCTGGCGTAGTAGGGTCGTAGGTATATCTCTCTCTGGTGTGGTGGGTTCGTAGGTATATCTCTCTCTGGTGTGGTGGGTTGGTAGGTATGTATTTATCTGGTGTGGGGGGTTGGTAGGTATATCTTTTTATGGTGTGGTGGGTTGGTGGGTATATGTCTCTGGTCTGGTGGGTTGGTATGTATTTATCTTGTGTGGTGGGTTGGTAGGTATATCCTTCTCTTGTGTGGTGGGTTGGTAGGTATGTATTTGTCTGGTGTGGTGGGTTGGTGGGTATATATTTTTATGGTGTGGTGGGTTGGTGGGTATATGTCTCTGGTGTGGTGGGTTGGTGGGTATATATTTTTATGGTGTGGTGGGTTGGTGGGTATATGTCTCTGGTGTGGTGGGTTGGTAGGTATATCTTTTTATGGTGTGGTGGGTTGGTGGGTATATGTCTCTGGTCTGGTGGGTTGGTATGTATTTATCTTGTGTGGTGGGTTGGTAGGTATATCCTTCTCTTGTGTGGTGGGTTGGTAGGTATGTATTTGTCTGGTGTGGTGGGTTGGTGGGTATATATTTTTATGGTGTGGTGGGTTGGTGGGTATATGTCTCTGGTGTGGTGGGTTGGTGGGTATATATTTTTATGGTGTGGTGGGTTGGTGGGTATATGTCTCTGGTGTGGTGGGTTGGTAGGTATATCTTTTTATGGTGTGGTGGGTTGGTGGGTATATGTCTCTGGTCTGGTGGGTTGGTATGTATTTATCTTGTGTGGTGGGTTGGTAGGTATATCCTTCTCTTGTGTGGTGGGTTGGTAGGTATGTATTTGTCTGGTGTGGTGGGTTGGTTGGTATGTATTTATCTGGTGTGGTGGGTTGGTTGGTATATATTTATCTGGTGTGGTGGGTTGGTTGGTATGTATTTATCTGGTGTGGTGAGTTGGTAGGTATATCTTTCTCTGGCGTAGTAGGGTCGTAGGTATATCTCTCTCTGGTGTGGTGGGTTGGTAGGTATATCTTTCTCTGGTGTGGTGGGTTCGTAGGTATATCTCTCTCTGGTGTGGTGGGTTGGTAGGTATATCTTTCTCTGGTGTGGTGGGTTCGTAGGTATATCTCTCTCTGGTGTGGTGGGTTGGTAGGTATATCTTTCTCTGGTGTGGTGGGTTGGTAGGTATTTCTCTGGTGTGGTGGGTTTGGTAGGTATTTCTCTGGTGTGGTGGGTTGGTAGGTATTTCTCTGGTGTGGTGGGTTGGTAGGTATTTCTCTGGTGTGGTGGGTTTGGTAGGTATTTCTCTGGTGTGGTGGGTTAGTAGGTATTTCTCTGGTGTGGTGGGTTTGGTAGGTATGTCTCTGGTGTGGTGGGTTAGTAGGTATTTCTCTGGTGTGGTGGGTTTGGTAGGTATGTCTCTGGTGTGGTGGGTTAGTAAATATATCTGTGGGGACTTCTGAGGTGTGAACAAGCACAGGTGCAGGTAAGCAGGCAGGTGCGAACAACTGGCAAACAAACGCACACTGCTTCCTAAAGCGATTGCCGCATGTATAACTGTAGCCTGGTCCTAGATCTGTTTGTGCTATCACATCAACTCCTTGCCATGCAAAACATAGCACTTTTATGAAAAGAAGTGACAAGAAGTGTGAAGGAGTGGAGTGAAGGCACAAGCAGATTGGTACCCAGATAATCTACCTGCCCTCTGGAGTGAGATTCAATGGTTGAGAATATGTCTAATGCCTGGGACAAATGGAAGATGAATAGTTAGGATAAAAGTGAGCAAGTATATACCGTTGTTTCTATTTTGTATGCATCTTAAGTAGTCATGGTAACAGCCATTACTTGTGAAAAGCCAACAAGTGTTTGATCTTCAGATGCCAGTGTAGCTCTTGCTGTTGTTGCCCACCCTGGCATAGACTATAGGAAAGAGACACATACACCCTGCCACCTGGCATACTGGCATATAACCAGCCACACACACACCACCACAGACACGGGTACACGCACATACACACACACACACCCTAAGGGGAGCTCTATTTCACTGCTGCTGGCTCTGCAGGGGCTGTCGGCCGAGTTGGTGTTTTGACATTAGTTTGGAGGGTGGCTGTGTGTGTGTGTGTGAGTGTGTGTGTGTGTGTGTGGAGAACGAGGAGCGAACAGGGCTGTGGGTACTAGCTAGTAGGATGTCTATAATTACATATTGATTTCTGTGGTGCGGCTGATCAGCCAGCCAGGGGAAAGTGTGCATAAATCACTCTTTGGTATTCTATGATATACCCCAACGCCTACTTATTCTGTTTAATACCCTTTATGGAGATCCTGATTCATGTCCACCCCTCTTGTCGGCGTAACGTGGAAGTGTGTGTGTGTGTGGGGGGTGAGGGGTAGGGGCGGTGTGTGTATGTGTGTGAGCAGAGCGTCGGTCGTCCAAGTTGGTTTATGCGTGTGCTAGGGAGTGTGACCCGGGTTAAATCCTGATTACAATGCCCCACCGGCAACATGAAGGACTCTCACAGAATCAAGGTCCGCGTTTTAGTCGTTTTAGTCAGTGATCCCTATCCTATTTCTTTTTTACTTTTGCTTGTGGAAACTTTCCTCAGGAAAATAAAATGGAATAACTAGCGGTTGCCGAGTTACTAGAGCGGCATCATTTTATGGAACAAAATTATAACGTGTTTGATAAGTATAATAATCTCAACAAACATACCTATTGGTTTAGAATTAAACAGCCACCAGGTTAAGGAAACAGCCACCTGAATAAGGAAACAAAGGCACCAGATTAAGGAAACAGCCACCCGAATAAGGAAACAAAGGCACCAGAATAAGGAAACAAAGCCACCAGAATAAGGAAACAAAGGCACCAGAATAAGGAAACAAAGGCAACAGAATAAGGAAACAGCCACCAGAATAAGGAAACAAAGGCACCCGAATAAGGAAACAAAGGCACCTGAAAAAGGAAACAAAGGCACCCAGATAAGGAAACAAAGGCACCAGAATAAGGAAACAAAGCCATCAGAATAAGGAAACAAAGCCACCAGAATAAGGAAACAAAGCTACCAGAATAAGGAAAGAAAAGCCACCAGAATAAGGAAACAGCCACCATAATAAGGAAACAGCCACCATAATAAGGAAACAGCCACCATAATAAGGAAACAGCCACCATAATAAGGAAACAGCCACCATAATAAGGAAACAGCCACCATAATAAGGAAACAGCCACCATAATAAGGAAACAGCCACCTGAATAAGGAAACAAAGGCACCAGAATAAAGAAACAAAGCCACCAGAATAAGGAAACAAAGCCACCAGATTAAGGAAACAAAACCACCAGAATAAGGAAACAGCCACCAGAATAAGGAAACAAAGGCACCAGAATAAGGAAACAAAGCCACCAGAATAAGGAAACAAAGCTACCAGAATAAGGAAACAAAGCTACCAGAATAAGGAAACAGCCACCAGAATAAGGAAACAAAGGCACCAGAATAAGGAAACAACGCCACCAGAATAAGGAAACAAAGCTACCA
>NC_088416.1:1252147-1257147 GCF_034236695.1 Oncorhynchus nerka
GGCTCCCAATTGGTTGGCTTATCCCCTCCTAGGCCCACCCGTGTCTGCTCCCCTACCCAGCCATGTGAAATCCATAGATTAAGGCCTAAGTTACTAATTTCAATTTAATGATTTCCTTATATGAACTGAGTACCCTCGTTGAAATTGTTGCACGTTGCGTTTCTGTTTTTGTTCAGTATAAAACCAATATAAACACTACTACAGTTCCACCAGATAACGGAAACGTACAGCACCAGCCAAAAGTTTGGACACACCTACTCATTCAAGGGTTTTTCTTTATTTTTACTATTTTCTACATTGTAGAGTAATAGTGAAGACTTCAAAACAGTGAAATAACACATAAGGAATCATGTACTAACCAACAAAGTGTTAAACTAATCAAAATACAGTTTACATTTGAGATTCTTCAAATAGACACCCTTTGCCTTGATGACAGCTTTGCACACTCTTGGCATTCTCTCAACCAGCTTCATGTGGTAGTCACCTGGAATGCATTTCAATTAACAGGTGTGCCTTGTAAAAAGATGATTTGTGGAATTTCCTTCCTTCTTAATGCGTTTGAGCCAATCAGTTGTCTTGTGACAAGGTAGGTGTGGTATACAGAAGAAAGCCCTATTGGTAAAAGACCAAGTCCATATTATGGCAAGAACAGCTCAAATAAACAAAGAGAAATGACAGTCCATCATTACTTTAAGACATGAAGGTCAGTCAATGTGGAACATTTGCAGTTGCAAAAACCATCAAGCGATTTGATGAAACTGGCTCTTATGAGGACCACCACAGGAAAGGAATACCAAGAGTTAACTCTGCTGCAGAGCATAAGTTCATTAGAGTTATCATTCTCAGAAATAGCAGACAAAATAAATGCTTCACAGAGTTCAAGTAACAGACACATTTCAACTTCAACTATTCAGAGGAGACTGTGTGTATCAGGGCTTCATGGTTGAATTGCTGCAAAGAAACCACTACTAAAGGACACCAATAATAAGAAGAGACTTGCTTGGGCCAAAAAATATGAGCAATGGACATTAGACTGGTTGAAACCTGTCCTTTGGTCTGATGAGTCCAAATTTGAGATTTTTGGTTCCAATCGCTGTGTCTTTGTGAGACGCAGAGTAGGTGAACGGATGATCTCCGCATCTGTGGTTCCCACCGTGAAGCATGGAGGAGTTGGTGTGATGGTGTGGGGGTGCTTTGCTGGTGACACTGTCAGTGATAATTTTAGAATTGAAGGTACAGTTAACCAGCATGGCTACCAAATAATTCTGCAGCAACACGCGATCCCATCTGGTTTGCGCTTAGTGGGACTATCATTTTTTTTCAAAAGGACAATGACCCAACACACCTCCAGGCTGTGTAAGGGCTATTTGACCAAGAAGGAGAGTGATGGAGTGCTGCATCAGACAACCTGCCTCCACAATCACCCGACCTCAACCCAACTGAGATGGTTTGGGATGAGTTGGACCAAAGAGTGAAGGAAAAGTAGCCGACAAGTGCTCAGCATATTTGGGAACTCCTTCAAGACTGTTGGAAAAGCATTCCAGGTGAAGCTGGTTGAGAGAATGCACATCAAAGCTGTCATCAAGGCAATTGGGGGCTACTTTGAAGAATCTCATATATTTTCATTTGTTTATTATCAATAATCAATTGTTTTTATCAATAATAACTAATTATGTATACATTTCAATCAGGACTGACTAATCAGAATACTATTATGTTACTGTATAGATGTATGATTTTTATTTTCATCCTAGTACTGAATATAATGTGTGTAATTATAATCAAGGATTAGAACAAAGACTGTCTGTTCCTTGGTAGAAACGAATGAACTTATCGTCAGACTGGCTAGAATGCTTATCTACACAGGGAGACCTTGGCCTGGTCATAAATTATCTAAACTGGTGAGGACGATGTAGGAAGGCTTGAGAACTATACTGCCATTGTACCGGAGTGTACAGTTTGAACAGTTTGATGGGACAGTTTGAAACCTAATGATGTCATTTTCAGTTTATAACCTGTTGTAAATTGTATCATGTTCAGTACTCGAGAATAAACGCTAGTGCTTGATTTTATGACTGGTCTCCGGCCATTTTATGTGAATAAGTGTCTTACAAATCCTTAGAAATGGGCTGAGTGTATTAATTGAATTGGGCAATAAACATATAGGATTTTAATTCCTCTAACAGTTTAACACTTTTTTGGTTAGTACTTGATCCCATACGTGTTATTTCATAGTTTTGATGTCTTCACTATTATTCTCCAATGTAGAAAATAGTAAAAGTAAAGAAAAACCTTTGAATGAGTAGGTGTGTCCAAACTTTTGAGTGGTACTGTACTAGCAATCGATCTTCTTTATCTGTCATCTTGAATTAATTGAACTGTCAATACATTGTTAAGCCTATCCACAATCCTGACACGAAATTGCTGCCGGTATGTTGGTAATATAAAATCAGTCAAAGCTGAGAAAATCCAATCCACCATCGCTGTCATGGTACGTGATGAGTATGATGTTGTTCAGCTTGATTCATCCTTCATAGTCTCTCCTACTTTCTCCCCCTCAGCAAGCAAGTCTCACAATTGATTGCAATTGTGCACCAGGCACCGTACTGACGACAGAATAAAGTCAAGGTAAAGTCTCAGCCATCTCTCCCTCTCTATCACCCTCTCTCTGTCTCTCTCTATCACCCTCTCTCTATATCATCCTCTCTTTCCCTCTCTATCACCCTCTCTCTGTCTCTCTCTCTCTCTCTATCTCCCTCTCTCTATCACCCTCTCTCTCCCTCTCTATCACCCTCTCTCTGTCTCTCTATCACCCTCTCTCTCCCTCTCTATCACCCTCTCTCTCCCTCTCTATCACCCTCTCTCTCTCTCTCTCTCTCTCTCTCACCCTCTCTCTCCCCTCTCTATCACCCTCTCTATCACCCTCTCTCTGTCTCTCTCTCTCTCTCCCTCTCTATCACCCTCTCTCTCCATCTCTCTCTCTCTATCACCCTCTCTCTCCCTCTCTATCACCCTCTCTCTCCCTCTCTATCACCCTCTCTCTGTCTCTCTCTCTCTCTCCCTCTCTATCACCCTCTCTCTCCATCTCTCTCTCTCTCTATCACCCTCTCTCTCCCTCTCTATCACCCTCTCTCTCCGTCTCTCTCTCTCTCTATCACCCTCTCTCGCCGTCTCTCTCTCTCTCTCTCTATCACCCTCTCTCCCTCTCTATCACCCTCTCAATTCAATTCAATTTCAATTCAAGGGCTTTATTGGCATGGGAAACATGTGTTAACATTGCCAAAGCAAGTGAGGTAGACAACATACAAAGTGAATATATAAGGTGAAAACAACAAAAATGAACAGTAAACATTACACATACAGAAGTTTCAAAACAGTAAAGACATTACAAATGTCATTATATATATATATATATATATATATATATATATATATACAATGTACAAATAGTTAAAGGACACAAGATAAAATAAATAAGCATAAATATGGGTTGTATTTACAATGGTGTTTGTTCTTCACTGGTTGCCCTTTTCTCGTGGCAACAGGTCACACATCTTGCTGCTGTGATGGCACACTGTGGAATTTCACCCAGTAGATATGGGAGTTTTTCAAAATTGGATTTGTTTTCAAATTCTTTGTGGATCTGTGTGATCTGGGGGAAATATGTATCTCTAATATGGTCATACATTGGGCAGGAGGTTAGGAAGTGCAGCTCAGTTTCCACCTCATTTTGTGGGCAGTGAGCACATAGCCTGTCTTCTCTTGAGAGCCATGTCTGCCTACGGCGGCCTTTCTCAATAGCAAGGCTATGCTCACTGAGTCTGTACATAGTCAAAGCTTTCCTTAATTTTGGGTCAGTCACAGTGGTCAGGTATTCTTCCGCTGTGTACTCTCTGTGTAGGGCCAAATAGCATTCTAGTTTCCTCTGTTTTTTTGTTAATTCTTTCCAATGTGTTAAGTAATTATCTTTTTGTTTTCTCATGATTTGGTTGGGTCTAATTGTGCTGTTGTCCTGGGGCTCTGTAGGGTGTGTTTGTGTTTGTGAACAGAGCCCCAGGACCAGCTTGCTTAGGGGACTCTTCTCCAGGTTCATCTCTCTGTAGGTGATGGCTTTGTTATGGAAGGTTTGTGAATCGCTTCCTTTTAGGTGGTTGTAGAATTTAATGGCTCTTTTCTGGATTTTGATAATTAGTGGGTATCGGCCTAATTCTGCTCTGCATGCATTATTTGGTGTTTTACGTTGTACACGGAGGATATTTTTGCAGAATTCTGTGTGCAGAGTCTCAATTTGGTGTTTGTCCCATTTTGTGAAGTCTTGGTTGGTGAGCGGACCCCAGACCTCACAACCATAATGGGCAATGGGCTCTATGACTGATTCAAGTATTTTTTAGCCAAATCCTAATTGGTATGTTGAAATTTATGTTTCTTTTGATGGCATAGAATGCCCTTCTTGCCTTGTCTCTCAGATCGTTCACAGCTTTGTGGAAGTTACCTGTGACGCTGATGTTTAGGCCAAGGTATGTATAGTTTTTTGTGTGCTCTAGGGCAACAGTGTCTAGATGGAATTTGTATTTGTGGTCCTGGTGACTGGACCTTTTTTGGAACACCATTATTTTGGTCTTACTGAGATTTACTGTCAGGGCCCAGGTCTGACAGAATCTGTGCATAAGATCTAGGTGCTGCTGTAGGCCCTCCTTGGTTGGTGACAGAAGCACCAGATCATCAGCAAACAGCAGACATTTGACTTCGGATTCTAGCAGGGGGACGCCGGGTGCTGCAGACTTTTCTAGTGCCCGCGCCAATTCGTTGATATATATGTTGAAGAGGGTGGGGCTTAAGCTGCATCCCTGTCTAACCCCACGACCCTGTGTGAAGAAATGTGTGTGTTTTTTGCCAATTTTAACCCCACACTTGTTGTTTGTGTACATGGATTTTATAATGTCGTATGTTTTACCCCCAACACCACTTTCCATCAGTTTGTATAGCAGACCCTCATGCCA
>NC_088416.1:1274647-1282147 GCF_034236695.1 Oncorhynchus nerka
GATAAAGGCATGGAGGGGTGGATAGATAGAGGGATGGAGGGGTGGGATAGATAGAGGGATGGAGGGGTGGATAGATAGAGGGATGGGGGTGGATAGATAGAGGGGTGGATAGATAGAGGGATGGATAGATAGAGGGGTGGAGGGGTGGATAGATAGAGGGATGGAGGGGTGGATAGATAGAGGGATGGGGGTGGACAGATAGAGGGATGGGGGGTAGATAGTTAGAGGGATGTAGAGGTAGACAGATAGAGTTAGAGGTGAAGTCACACTATGCGAGTGATCTTCAGACAGAGAATAATGTGTACCAAATGGCACTCTATTCTCTGTGCTGTGCATTACTTTTGACCAGGGCCCATAGAGCTCTGGTCAAAATAAGTGCACTATCAGGGGATAAGGTGCCATTTGGGAGACAGACACAAAAAAAATTATCAACCCCTAAAAAAATGCTGATTAATTATAATACACGTAATAATTCAAATGTACTGTTGCTGCAGGATTATTTTCCTGCTGTAACAAACTGGCTCAAATGAAGAGACTATGACAATTACAAACAAGTAATTCTTCATATTTTGGAACTACACAAGGTTGACTTAGAAAATAACATCTCTCATAAAATGATTCTACACTAGTGTCACAAATTGATATGTAACAAATTGCATGATCATCTGAAATGTTAAATGTCGTAAAAAAAAATACATTTAATGACGTCATATTCTGGTCGTAAACCGGCGTCATAACCAGATTACCAACCAGATAACGACGTTATTGACACCAGTTTGGCCCTCAAATTTCATTATATGGTTTTGCTGTCTTTCCTAGGACCCCTTATAAGAGCACCTTCAGGGTCTCAGTAGATGCAGCTGTGCTACATCATTTAGGAGTCCGTCCTAAGAGCCCAACATCTATAATATGGTAATGTGAAGAGGCCACAGTATTATTCACTGACACAGGCCCCCTGGGCTCCGCTGACCTGCAATCCTTCTTTCTGCTCTTCTACTGCAGCGTGATCCATCCGTCCCTCCCTCCCTCCTTCCTTCCCTCTTGTTCTCTCTCAATGGCTAACTCAACGTCTCGCTGCATCTCTCTCTCACCCCCTCTCTCACCCCCCTCTCTATCTTACACCAGCCCTCTCTTCCTCTCTTTCACTCTCTCTTCATCTCTATCTCTGCCTCTCTCTCTCACCCCCTCTCCCTATTTTACACCAGCCCTCTCTTCCTCTCTTTCACTCTCTCTTCATCTCTATCTCTGCCTCTCTCTCTCACCCCCCCCTCTTTCTCTCTCTATCTTGCACCAGCCCTCTCTTCCTCTCTTTCACTCTCTCTTCATCTCTATCTCTGCCTCTCTCTCTTTCCATCTCCCTCCATCTATGTGACTTTGACTGGGCACATTTAAATCAGGCACAAGGACACCATGTCCCGTCACTGAGTAGATGTGGATTATATCTTCATAAACAAACGCTGTATGAAACTGTAGCATATTATTATCTATAAGATATTCAAAGAAATGAATATAGAGAGAACAGCAATGGTTGATGACAGGCCTGAATTGCTTATTGATTTTCACCCCACAAAAGTTTCAAAAGGGTCCAGCTATTTCTAGTCAGGTTAGCTGAGCTGCTTTTCCCATTGTGATACTAGTACTTGTTATTTAACGTGCTTGTTGATTTCCTCATTCAGTTTCATAGGTTGTGCCTCCAGCTCCTGAATAAAAGATTAGAGGAGGATGTGCTTCACATATGAATAGGACCCCTAAGTCAGCTCTGTAGCTGCAGGGTCGACATTGGTTAAATCAGAGGGAGCTGCAACCCTTGCGTCAAAGACAAAAGGTGACATTTTGGTAGTCCAGAAGCATTGGGCAAAGTGCCCAAAAATACCCTAAAACTCGTTATGATCTCAAAGTGTGATTTCATGAGAAACTTTTCTTCAACAATGTGTTTTTCTGGGTACGTGTTCCCACTTCCGTGTGTGTGCGTCTCTACGTGTGTCAGTTTGGGATTCAGTGTATGATTCATTGTGTGATTCAATGTGTGATTCAGTTTGTGATTCAGTGTGTAATTTCAGAGTGTATTCAGTGGGATTCACTGTGTGATTCAGTGTGCAATTCAGTGTGATTCAGTATGTGGTTCAGTGTGATTCATTGTGTGAATCAGTGTTATATTCAGTGTGATTCATTGTGTGATTCAGTGTGTGATGCAGTGTGTGATGCAGTGCTTGATTCAGTGTGATTCAGTGTGTGATTCAGTGTGATTCAGTGTGTGTGGTGACTGGTCCCTGATGAGTATTATCTTCATCCTCTTCCTTCCTGTGGGTTCAGTGTATTGCTTCTCATGCCCTCTGTTTTTACTACCAATGAAACACCACCCCAGGCCACGGGTTTATTTACATCTCCCCTTATTCCCTGAGCAATAAAGGCTGCTACTCAAGGCAACGGCCAAGGATATGTGTGTGTGTTTGTGTTTGTGTGAGAGAGAGAGACAGAGAAAGACCAAGACAGAGAGACAGAGAAAGACAAAGGGAGAGAGAGATAGACAGAGAAAGACAAAGACAGAGAGAGAGAGAGACAGACAAAGGGAGAGAGAGAGAGACAGAGAAAGACAAAGGGAGAGAGAGAGAGACAGAGAGCATGTACGTGTGTGTGTAAAGAAAAAACAAGTAAAGTCATTGCATATAATGCACTGTTGTTTGGAGTTATTATAGTACTTTGACTTATTTAATCATCTAGGGTGGTCAGGAGAACTGTACACTGTTGTTTGGTAGTATTATAGTACTTTGACTTATTTAGTCATCTAGGGTGGTCAGGAGAACTGTACACTGTTGTTTGGAGGTATTATAGTACTTTGACTTATTTAGTCATCCAGGGTGGTCAGGAGAACTGTACACTGTTGTTTGGAGGTATTATAGTACTTTGACTTATTTAGTCATCCAGGGTGGTCAGGAGAACTGTATACTGTTGTTTGGTAGTATTATAGTACTTTGACTTATTTAGTCATCTAGGGTGGTCAGGAGAACTGTACACTGTTGTTTGGTAGTATTATAGTACTTTGACTTATTTAGTCATCTAGGGTGGTCAGGAGAACTGTACACTGTTGTTTGGTAGTATTATAGTACTTTGACTTATTTAGTCATCTAGGGTGGTCAGGAGAACTGTACACTGTTGTTTGGAGGTATTATAGTACTTTGACTTATTTAGTCATCTAGGGTGGTCAGGAGAACTGTACACTGTTGTTTGGTAGTATTAAAGTACTTTGACTTATTTAGTCATCTAGGGTGGTCAGGAGAACTGTACGCGGTGACATCATCGCCCTAAAACAAATAGCACAGTTAAGTTAGTGCAAACCCCTCTAAACACTCCATGTTATCATATGATCTCCCTCCAATCTTCACGCCCCACTACTCCATCCACTTCTTAGCTGACCTCTGCTCCCAGTACAAGCCCTTTACAACCACTTGATTGAACCAGCAGTGATTCCAATAGCTGTCTTGGAACGAGATAGAGTGGAAATAATTTTCTCACCAACGGGATGCAATTAACTTCCCATACAATTTTCTCACGCAGCACGTGAAGAGAGGCATCTCCAAGGTGTAGGGTGTAAGAAAGAAGAGAAAGACAGAAGGAGAGAAGGAAGTAGGAGGCCCAGTCGTGTGTGTGTGTGTGTGTGTGTGTGTGTGTGTGTGTGTGTGTGTGTGTGTGTGTGTGTGTGTGTGTGTGTGTGTGTGTGTGTGTGTGTGTGTGCATTCTGTGACCATACATGCGTGCATTGTCTATGTGTGTGTCAGTGCGTGTGCGAGTGGCCATCCACGGTCCCTGTGGCTGATGGGTAATTATTTATGGCCGATTTATGCTAGCAATCATACGGAATGGTGACCATCTTCGACCTCCCGGTGGGCAGGGGAGCGGCAGAGATTCGGTGTCTAGGTCGTTCTGTCGCCGGGGTTTGAGGTTGGAGGAGGATGAGGGGTGTAATACCCACCCACACACACACACACACACACACACACACACACACACACACACACACACACACACACACACACACACACACAGGCAAGCGGGGGATGTGAAGGGGAGGTTATGTGATTCATGGGAAGAGCACCCAGGGTCACCCGGCAGTGTTGGGGTCAAAGGTTGAATAAGTGCGGCATTGAGTCAGTCACCAGATGCATGGCCCCCTCTCCTGTTTTCCTGAGCAATGATGGTTTGATGAAGTCGTAACTCACTAACAGCATTACAGATATGAGAGAGAGAGAGAGAGAGAGAGAGAGAGAGAGAGAGAGAGAGAGAGAGAGAGAGAGAGATGGAGAGAGAGAGAGAGAGAGAGAGAGAGAGAGAGAGAGAGAGAGAGATGAAGAGATAAAGACAGCGAATGAATGATCGGGAGGGAGAGAGTTCTGAGAGGAAGACAGATGGAGCAAGACAGCGAGAGAGAATGAGAGATTCGCCCCAGTCCTCCTCAAAGTGACGTTTCTATTAAATGGCTAACACAATATGTCCCAGAATATTATCGACTCCATATCCTAATTTCTTTTCTAATTAAGATCTAAGGATTTGAATGGCTTCAAATAAGCGCCTGCATGAGATTGCCCCAGCTAAGCCAGGAGAGAATTATATTATATTATCACAATCACATTTACACACAGCAAACGCTTTCACAGGAAGTAAGTCAACCAAGCAGGATTGTTGTGGAATTTTCCAAAACCCATCATCTCATCATTGAAAAAGATATTTGAAAATCAAGGATGGGTACAGACAGTGTATACATCAATGTCTTTATTTCTATCTCATCCTTAACTGTGGTTTCCTGGCTTTTGAATTACAATTCAGCACTGGCAGGCTAGGTCTTTGAATAGCACAGAAATTACAGTGTATATTACCCCCTTTTCCTCTCTCCCTCACTCTCTCTCTCTCCCTCGCTCTCTCTCTCTCCCTCGCTCTCCCGCTCTCGCTCTCTCTCCCTCGCTCTCTCTCTCCCTCGCTCTCCCGCTCTCTCTCTCTCTCCCTCGCTCTCTCTCTCCCTCGCTCTCCCTCTCTCTCCCTCGCTCTCTCTCCCCCTCGCTCTCCCTCGCTCTCCCTCTCTCTCCCTCGCTCTCCCTCTCTCCCTCGCTCTCCCGCTCTCTCTCTCTCTCCCTCGCTCTCTCTCTCCCTCGCTCTCTCTCTCCCTCGCTCTCCCGCTCTCTCACTCCTCTCTCTCACCATTAAAGTCAGACCTATTTCATGACAGACCTTTGAAACAGTATGTGCTCTTCTTTGAGAATACATTCCTCATTGTGACTGATAGTCAGGCGGTGCCTTGCCGTCAATATGACTATTTTGTATTTCAGAGATATAATGGCAATATGGCGATAGGTGTGTGTCTGTGTATGTGTGCATGTGTATGTGTGTATGTGTGCACGCACGCACCTGTGTGTGTGTGTCTGTCTTCATGCGTATAAAAAAAATGGTGGAATGTCATTCTTTATGGTATCATTTGTATTTTCCACCTGTTGTCCTTGACAACGAGGCAATAAAGCAACGATGAGGATCTCTGCGTTATGGTAATGTGCACATGGGCCTATTATTGTACCAGTAAACAATCAGTCGTTGAAACAAATGGCACCGCAAACAATATGCCATCTATGTGTTGTCTTAAAGAGTAGACCTTTCCTTTTCATTAAAAACTACAGGTCTAGACGCTGCATCGTTCTATGGGATTCAACATACTGCATTGCAGAATAGATCTTGTCCTTTCACTCCAAAGACTCTCAGTCTATTTGTAGTTCTGTACATGAGAATAGGAAGCATCAAGGTATTTTCTCGTAGTCGTATTGCCTCAAAGATATATTCAATATTTTCTACTTAATCTGTTCAACATAATCTGTTGTCAAAGAGTAGACCGTTACTTTTTATTTCGATGATTAGGCCTGGGTCTATGCTATAGTACACCATTATGAGAATACCTATGGGCTACGGTAGACAGGGTCACCTCCCTCCCTCCCTCCCTCTCCAACAAATTCTGTTGTTTCCATTATTCTTTCCAGTGAGGCATTGGAAGTCAAACTGGCAAGGCAGCTGGTAGGCGTGTGTGTGTGTGTGTGTGTGTGTGTGTGTGTGTGTGTGTGTGTGTGTGTGTGTGTGTGTGTGTGTGTGTGTGTGTGTGTGTGTGTGTGTGTGTGTGTGTGTGTGTGTGTGTGTG
This sequence comes from Oncorhynchus nerka, assembly GCF_034236695.1. NCBI lineage: Eukaryota > Metazoa > Chordata > Actinopteri > Salmoniformes > Salmonidae > Oncorhynchus > Oncorhynchus nerka. The sequence continues at coordinate 1,280,817 of NC_088416.1, forward strand.
TGTGTGTGTGTGTGTGTGTGTGTGTGTGTGTGTGTGTGTGTGTTGCCATTGCCATGGCCCCCTTTATCAGTGGTGGAAAGTACTTAAGTGAAAATACTTTAAAGTACTACTTAAGTTGTTTTTTGGGGTATCTGTACTTCACTATTTATATTTTGGACAACTTTTTACTTGACTCCCCTACACTCCTAAAGAAAATAATATACGTTTCACTACAAACATTTTCCCTGACACCCAAAAGTACTCGTTGCATTTTTAATTCTTAGCAGGACAGGAAAATGGCCCAATTTACACACATCAAGAGAACATCCCTAGTCATCCCTTCTGCCTCTCATCTGGCAGACTCACTAAACAGAGAACATCCCTGGTCATCCCTTCTGCCTCTCATCTGGCAGACTCACTAAACACAAATACTTTGTTTGTAAATTATGTCTGAGTGTTGGAGTGTGCCCCTGGCTATCCATAAATTTAAAAAAACAAGAAAATCGTGCTGTCTGGTTTGCTTAATATAAGGAATGTGAAATGATTTTACTTTTGAGACTTAAGTATAATTAAAACCAAATACTTTGACTTTTACTCAAGTAGTATTTTACTGGGTGACTTTCACTTTTACTTGAGTAATTTTCTATGAAGGTATCTTTATTTTTACTCAAGTTTGACAATTGGGTACTTTTTCCACCACTGCCCTTTATATCCATTCCATGTATAACCCACTATATTCTCCAATAGGAGGTCTATTCTTTTCTCATAGCTGCCTTATATTAATGACTGAGTTCAACGTGACTGATAGACAGGATGCTGTAACACACACACTCATCAACTGTCTTGCCAGTTTGACTTCCAATGCCTCACTGGAAAGAATAATGGAACTGACAGAACTTGTTGCAAAGAAAGAGAGAGAGAGAGAGAGAGAGAGAGAGAGAGAGAGGGAGAGAGAGATAGAGAGAGATAGAGAGAGAGAGAGAGAGAGAGAGAGAGTGGCAGAATACCTGACCACTGTGACTGACCCAAAACAAAGGAAAGAGAGAGAGAAATAATTAGTGGGAGTTTATTGACATCACGTTTTCCCTAGAAGCCATTGGAAACACTACCTGTTCTAACAAACAGGTGCTGGGTTAGATTTGAAAGCATGATTTCTCTACGGTGTCACATCAATGTTTATTTAAGTGTAACAGTTCACCTTTTCTACCTTCCTTTAACACCGGGTCCTCAGTTCTGTTGTTTGAAGAATGGAAACCATGTACATGTCACAAACCTCAAGCGGTTGCCTTGTTTGCTACACTACATCAAATGTCTTTTTGTTACCTCTTTCTTCAACTTCCAACCAAGTGCTT